>NW_010108353.1:707-7092 GCF_000699245.1 Pterocles gutturalis | reverse complement strand
CAGCAAGAGTGAGTCAGACATTTAGAGAACTAGGATTAGTAAATCTAGACTCCGTTGCAGACATAAAAATAGTATTTAAAACAACACCTTAGATTTAAAAAAAAAAAAAAAAAGAAAAAAATGCAGCAAGAGAAATCCATAGGTCTTTAAACTGTATGAATTTTAGGAAAATGCTAGACTAGCAAGCCATCTAGTGACCGCTTTAAGGTAGTAACTTTACTCAAAGATTCATTCTACTAAAGGACAAGTTACACAATATTCCTCAACATTTTATTATTTCTCAATACTTTCATATAAGTAACAGAAAAAAAAACCAACCAACCAGAAAAAAAAACCACTAGATACTTTATGGGAATGCGCCTCCTCAGACTGTGGTGGTAGTTTTTTTGCTGATGCTGTCTAACACCCTCAACAGTCTGTAAAGAATGGGCCTTCAGGCAAGTTTCTGGTAGCTGGGCATTCGCAAGTGTCATCCGATTTACATGACCAAATGACTAGTCTTTATGAATTCATATTAATTGAAGTGTGAGGCCACTGAATTATTTCTATACGGAAAAAACAAACAGCAGTATTTGCTTGACTATAATAATCACTCAAGTTTTGGTAACTACAGCTTGCAGGGAAGTTTGTCAGTACTTTAAGTATAGGCAAAACTGAGAAGTGCAATGACAGTCATGATCTTAACAGAGAGGTACAATTTTCTGCACTGAGGGGCTCTTCTCTGCCTCTCAGTCGAGTTCTACTGTGTTTTAAATTCACTTGAGCCATAGAAACACTCCTCTTGTGCCAACAAGGGCAATTTCTGACCCCAGCCACTCACTGCTCTTTCTCTCAAATGTGTAAATATGCCCTTTACACATTTGTTTTGGTCAAAATAAGTCATGGTTAGCTTACATAGTATATCTGTATCAACCTAAATCATTTCGACTGAAAGTATCTAGGAAATACTCATACAAACCTATCAGTCAGCAGATCTAACTGGATGACTGTTGCCTAACCAGAGTTAGTTTTCCAGGCTAAATACTGAACTTATTCCATAGTAAGGAAATATGAACCTTTACAGCCGAACACCCACACTAGGCTTGTCTGACTCCATTGGAACATATCAGCAGATTGAAAGCCAGATTTATCAAACTCAAAAGCTACACAAGACTTTCAGACAGAAAAAAAAAAAAAAAAAAAAAAGGAGAAAAAAACAAAAAAAAGACTTCAAAAAAAAAAAAAAAAAAAAAAAAAAAAAAAAGTGTGCAAGGACTGCTTTGTATAGTACTGAAAGCAGGTGGGAAAAAAGAAAAGTAACTTTTCATATGACTCAGGCTCCACAGCTTTAGGAGATACCCATCAGTACCTTGAATTCTAGGTCCCTGAAAAGAACTTCAAAGTATCTATTGCACACAAAGAAACCAAATCAGTTGACCCTCAAAATCAACTTATACCACACAAGAACTTTCCAGATTCAACAGCTGCTTATTACTCCTATTACTGTGTGGTTACCTCCCTTTTTCTTCCATAAAGGATTGAACATGCTTTTGGAAAAGACCTGACAAATTTGTTTCAGAGTCCTGTCAAATATTATGAAAAAGTCTAAGAATCAAATAATTACACTACCTATAGAAGTACAATGTTTCAAATTCTTGTTTAATAAATCTATGTTTATCTGTTTACCTCTGTCTCAAATATTTATACAGTTCAATCTGTCTTCTCTTTACTGCCATTATTGTCTGAACTAGTACAAAAACAGTCTTTGAAATTCAAGGATTACCTTGAAACAAACATCCCAAATTATTTTTAATTCCGGCCTATGGTCTTTTTCTTTACTAATCACAATGGATTATTAAAGAAGAACACAGACACGGCTTGTTTCAACTAAGGGAAACCTACAGAAATTATATTCTCAAGATATCACTGTATTAATATGGCCTGAGAACAAGACATGCTTGTTCAGCCATGCCTCAGTTTCATTGTCTCTCAATAATGCAAGCAATCACTAAAATATCTTGGCATTCATGATACTACTGTCTACAAAGAAAAAAAAAAAGTGCTAAAGTGCCTTAAGCAAAGGACAGAGCAAAGCTAACTGGGCCAGGAGCCAGCATTCAGCACTGTGTACCAAGTGTACTAAAGCAAGACTTTGGGGATCCCAGTCTTGGCACACGTGACATTGGTTTCTAGAATTACGAAACATACTGAATGTTCTTCTGAGCAGAAGGCACAGGGCCTCCCACAGCCAGGAACTGCCACCTCACATGGGTAGAACCCCTACACAGCTTTTTTTTTTTTTTCTTCCAAGAAATATTCAGATTAGCATTAGGGTAAAAATAGAGAATTCTGCTGTGGTTTTCTGCCCTATCTTACCTCCTGAGCAACCTTGAGCAAGCAGTGATCTAGTAACACAGGGTTTTTTGAAAATTCAGATACAAGACCCTAAGTCTCTCCCGAAACGTACTGGCACAGAGGGTTAAAATTAACTCCATGCTAGCTACATTATGAGGTCTTTTTGCTTGTACCAACTTCAACACATGGTGGACCTTTATTCAAGGTATGGCCTATACCCTAGATTTCCAGAACATCCACCTCACAAAAAACAAGAATAATTGTCTGCTAGAGTATCTGAAGTAAAATAATTGTCTGAAATGTCATCCCACTGCCCACTGACTAGAGGTAAGAATGTATGGGGACATTTCTTCTACATGAAGATTACCAAATTCTGGGGGTATGTTTTCAAGATGGTAAAGCCATCTCATGGCTGCCTCCACTTTTAGTGAGTTTTAAGTTTGGGGTTTGTTTGGGGGTTTTTTTGTCTGTTTGCTTTGTTTTCTGGGGATGGCTTGTTGGGGGTTTTTTGTTTGTACGTTTGTGGGGTTTTTTTGTTTGGGTTTTTTTTTTTTTAGGTTGCGTAATGAGCTGAATCCACTTATCAGACAACAGGAGGAAGCCCAGAGGCTTCAAAAGGGATGGTGTAGATTGCAGGCTTGAATGAGGAAAGAGACCAGCCATTTGAGAAGCTATGAACCATTAACTCAACTCAGCCATGTCAAGAAGATCAGCTTCCTGAACTCATCATTACACAACTGCAGGACCACTTTTACTAGTGCAAGAAAAACAGCGTAAGCAAGGGAAACCAGACACAAGTGCAGTAGCCCCTATTTAAGCCAGTTCAAATTACTGTACAACTGCATCCCCATCTTCACATCTGCAGTATGTATTAATTTGTATGCTATAGAGACAAAGTAAAAAATTTCAGACTCTTACAAATGCTAGCAACCAATTTTAAAGTCGGCATTCATCACTGGTTCTGTAACAACTGAGACAGCCTTCTCTCCCTTACAGTTATCAGTTATGATAACTAATATAAATTATTTTTCCACTTGTCCAAATCTTATTTCACTTAGAGATCAACATTGTTGCAGTGTTTAAGTTTAAAAAGGAAACACACAATAGGAGAAGTCTAAAAGCTAGAATTTAAAGATGTATAAGCCTTTAACTCTTAAAAACTGTCTCTGCTTTTCCCAGCACATACATTCAGATTGCAGGCACAAATGTTTGAAAAAAAGTTACTAAGATATATCTGCATTTCTTCTCACCCTCTCTTGAAGAAGTTCCACAACTTGTTGTATACAATCATTGACATCACAGGAGTCAGTTTTCAGCACAAGCTCTGGGGCTTCTGGTTTTTCATACTCGGAGTCAATCCCAGTAAAACCTACAGAAGATAAGACTTATCTTAAGTTACTTTCTCCAAAATATGACTCAATTTTAACATTGTTCACAAACAGTTTTCTACATATAAATCAACACAACAGGCAAGAGGACAGTTTTAGCTTCCTTAATAGAGGATTTATTAGGGAAATCAACAGCTTTCTTCTTTATCAGACCACTTGCTAATCCTACTATGTGACTACATCAAACTTCAGCATTCTGCAGCACGTACATAGCACATTTTTGTTGGTGAAGTTATTTCATTTATACTGTGAATAAAGAAAGGAGCACTGGTTGAAAAACTGCCATCAAACTAGAGTTAGTCATCCATCAGCTGTCCTTCATTATTAGCTGTGACTGTTGTGTGGTTTTTTTTTTTTGAACACAAAGCCCAGTGTTGAACAACCAGTATATATATGTAAATTTACACTCATGCCACCAAGCAGTACTCTGAAGAATAAGGAATTCCCACACCTACTACATTAGTTTAGCTAATATACACATCTAATTAATGGCTTAATTCCCTATCTAAGAAAAAGATCAATTGCTACAATACCTCATGTGATAAAGAAAGGCCAGTATCTGTTCCAACATCTGTATACTTTATAAGTATTGATTACTAGAGGAGTGAGAATAGGGGCAAAGAAACCATGTCGTTACTGTTGCCAGAGAAAAAGATAACAGCTGCTGACATGATAGGATGAGGGGTAACGGTTTTAAGCTGAAAGAGGATAGATTTAGATTAGATACTAGGAAGAACTTTTCTACAATGAGAGCAGTGGGATACTGACCCAGGTTGCCCAGAGAAGCTGTGGATGCCCCATCCCTGAAGGGCTTCAAGGGCAGGCTGGATGAGGCTTTGAGCAACCTGGGCTAGTGGGAGGCATCCCTGCCCATGGCAGGGGGTTGGAACTCGATGATGTTTAAAGTGCCTTCCAACCCAAACCATTCTATGATTCCTTGCAAATAGGCAAGTTCATTTAATTTTCATCCTTTACTTGAAACAATACTTGCAATTAGTGAACACATATTTAAGCTTTTTTTTATTGCAGGTTGTACTTAAATCTTTATCTGAGGCTGAGGATAGGAAACCATTTTCATGGGCAGTAGCACCGAACCCTAATTGAAAATAAAAGTTAGTCTCTTCAGAAGTGTTCTTCATGGTCTTTACAGAAAGATGATAATTGTGCTTCACTTTTTGGAAGAAGTTAGTAACTCTTATTAATGCAATTTTTATAGACTTTTGAATCAGGCTCTTTTTTAACTAGTTATTGGACACACAAAGGAGACAGACTTATCCTCAATCATAAGAGTTGCAATAGAAACCATGTAATCTGCTCAAGGGTTTTCAGTGTGAGGCTAGCCAGTTTTGCCCTTTTACTGTCCCATCCATTTAACTAGTCAGTTGCATAAGCTAGAAGTCGATCCCAATTTTCTGGTCAATCCCATCCCCAGCCCATGCTGGTGATAACACTGGCAGACTTGAGTACATTCAGCTATGTGGAGTCAAATTACACCAATGTTTCACTTATGTAGAAAGGATGTGACTACATCTGGGTTCACCTTTAATTTCTCCAGCCCTGGCTTTCTTATAGAGTCCTTTAACATCTCTCTGCTCACAGACATGCAATGGAGCATCCACAAATACTTCAAAAAAAGGCAAACTTGCCCCTTCATGAATTCGTCTGGCATTATTACGATCCTAAAAGAAAAAAGAAAAAAAACCTAAAAGATTGCACCCACATATTGTTATCGTCTTTCTGCTTTCAAAGTCCATTTTAAAGAAGCTGAGAGTAAAAATGTAAACAAGTTTTCAAAGTTTGAAAAACAAAAACATGATTTGATCAACTGATGCCCTGAAAGCTACATCAGTTTGGCTACAGTTCATCACACGGTAAAAGCTGACACAAAGATCTGAAAAATTTTAAATTAATCTGATTTATAGAAAAAATCCCAAACCCAAGCATAGAGTACAGAATTTTTTATACCTGCCCCTACCCAAGGAGTTAAATCCCCAACAGTTACACTTGCCTAGATCACTAACATCAGAGAACATATTACCCGCTGCTCTTGATATGACCACCCTTCTCTCCAGAGCACCAGATTTCTCTACAATAGTTAATCTGACAAGACTTGGTACTCCAAATATTATTTTATTTGTATGGCTTGCCAAGCACTGAAAGAATTGGCGAATTTAATTTAGAGAACAAAAACCTTTCAAAACATCCACTAAAACCATCCCTTACTAAATATGGTTATTTTTCCTCATATCAAAAGACTTCTGTTTTACAGCAGGATCTTGAGTTCCCCAAATTATTATCAGAAGAAATGCTTCTATTATTATAACCAAAGAAATAACACCATCTCATGCTGTGAGATGTCTGAGGTACAGACCCTGGGTCATTCTTCAAGATATTTGGTGTTCACACATCCTTTTTGTCTCTCCCTTCCATGTTCTCGTAAACAGAGGAAAAAAGTCCAATATGAACATGGATTTAGCTTAATTTTCAGCATTATCTAACGTCATGTTGCATACACAGCATGAAAGAAAGTAAAAAGAACATTCTTCCCTTAAACCAGTTGAGCCAGATATAGCTCACACCATTCATTCACTGAAGGAAAAGTTGCTTTTAAAAACAATTTAGCTGAGTCTTCAGGTCAGTCTGAGTGACTTTTTGCATTTTCC
>NW_010108353.1:0-687 GCF_000699245.1 Pterocles gutturalis | reverse complement strand
CCTACACTTTATCTAGAGGGTTTTCACATTTACCTGAGTATAAGGAGAGATGAAACTAGTAATGCACACCAAACCAGCATCTGCAAACAGTTTAGCAACCTCAGCAATACGACGGACATTTTCTTCTCTGTCTTCTGGTGTGAAACCCAGATTCTTGTTAAGGCCTTGGCGAATATTGTCACCATCCAACGTGTAGCATGGAATGCCATGGCATACTAAATACTCCTCCAGTGCCATGCTCACTGTAGTCTTCCCAGCACCAGACAGACCTAGAATATTTAATGATAATATAAATAAATAAGCATAGAAACAAAGAACAAATTGTAGTACATGTACCACTGCTAGTATGAAAAACCCAAAGTGAGAGGCATCAGCAGCAATGCCTTTTGGAGGTGCTTCCCTGCAATATAAACTGAGTGCCTTTTACACAGACAACAGGTATACGGAGAGTAAGGCACAAAGTTAAGTATGCAACTAGAATCAGATAAAGAGTTTGGCCTTGAGAGCTGCTGCCATTTACAGGGGTGGTGCACATTCCCCAGTGCTGCTGTTGGCAGTTGTTACTCCCTGAGTAAACTACATTCAAAAATCCAGCCCAGAGTTAAAGTGTTACGTTTTAGGTACAAACGTACCTAAACGTTTTAGTGCGCCTACATTTAGGCAATGTAGGCGCACTGATGAATGAGG
>NW_010108352.1:0-40582 GCF_000699245.1 Pterocles gutturalis | reverse complement strand
GGCAGGACACGGCCCCCAGCCCTCTCCGTGCCCGCAGCGGGGTTAACAGCGCCGGGCGGCTGTGCCCGGGGCTTTGCGCTGCAGGGGAAGGGCCGGACCTGTGCGCAGGTGGTTCCGCACCGGGATAACACAGGGGTTGAGTGAGCGCTTGCACAGCGCGAGCCTGTGGGTGGGGGGTTTCCTCCTGACTGCACACACACGCACAGCATCCGGTATATGAACGAAAACACACAGGGAAGGCTGTTTTAAATTGTGCTGTAACGTGTGGGCTAGTGTACTTGAGCAGATGGAGAGTGAAGCGGCCAGCCCGAGTAGGCTTGTAACCGAGTTCAGTGCGTACATCACTGCCAGGTGCTTCTAATTGTTCTTATTCTGCTTTTCAGGAGACACTCACTCAAATATTTTTTCACTAACTTTGTCAAGCTGGTAATAAAATGTAGGTGTCTATTTAAATACAAGTGAATCACTGTTAACAGAGATCCTAAGAGGCAATTCCTTGTTTCAGCTGCCTTGGCTTCGCAGCTTTTCTCTGCTGGCACTGAGAACGCTGACACCATCCTGGTTCTGTAGGAAAGAGAAAAGAAAGTATGTGCAGCTTTTTCTAATATGGCTTGCTGACGTACAAGAAGCCATCAAGAAGTTAATTTTCCTTAGGAAGTAATACAGAGAAAAAAGTTATTGTAAGGAAACTTAGGGAAGTCCAAGAGGAAAAACAGCTGTTCTGAGGTCTCTGTCGTTGTAGTCCTTATACTGATAAAGGATGAACAAGAAAGCCCAACTAAAGAAGCACGTATGCTTTGTATTACCTCAGAGTTACAGGATTTTTGCACCTAAAAAGGATGAGTTCAGTTGATGCTGCTTCTGCTTTCAGGCTATTTCTTCAGTCTCAATTCTGTATAGATTCTTTGAGTATAGTGAGCTGTGAGGCCATACTGTAACATCTCCTGTGCCTTTACAATGTCTGTCTTATGTGGTTATCTAATTTCTTCAAAATATGTAGGAGTTCTGAAGCATCCATCCTTCTGCCCAACTGTCCAGAAAGACCCCAGTGCTTTCTAAAGGAAAGGAACACAGTCAACCTCATTTCTTGAACTTTTCCTTAGGAAAGTAGCTAGAAAAGTAACTTAGGTCTATCTTGACCTTTTAACTCTCAAGAAGATGTAATTTAAAGATAAAATGTAGGCACTTCTTGACAATGATCTGTTAATGAAGTCATTTAATTAAGGAGCCTGGAAAATTTAGACATAAATTTGGTAGCTGCTGTGATGGAGAATTAACTAGTTGGTACCCAGAAATAAATTTTTACAACCTTTTTTTATTTTCAGATATGAAGCACTGTACCCTGTGATATTTATTTTGCTGGTTCTTACCCTTGGAGGATGGCTGCCATGCTCTGTGAAAATTGTTCTGGTCAGTACCACTACACTCAGGTCAACCAACCTCCTGAAGCCAGCTGCATGTTGCTCCTGATTTTGCTTGGAAAAGTGTCACTTGATTTCTTCATGTTGCAAGTTCAGCAAAAAAACGTGAAAGCTAGTTTTATGGGATACTTCTGTGTTTCACTGGCACTTCTGGATTTCACACTGCTGATGAGTATTTTTTTCATTTTCTATTTTGAAGACTTTGCACTCTGGGGTGTACGATTTACAAAGTACCACATTTGCCTGTTCACTCAGATAATTTCACTTACCTACGGTATTCTGCATTACCCAGTGTATCTTGTGGCTGGTCTGGATTATTATATGACTATAGCCCAGACCTCTCAGTCTCCTAAAAGAAGTCAAAGATTACTTTATATATTTGCTGTGGTTGTTATATGGCTTTCAGGGTTTTTTTGTATTCTTAAAGTTCCTGCTATTTATGAAGAACTAGAAATTCAGAACCGTTTTTCTCCTTATCAGTGTCCTCCCTATGCCAGCATGCAGAGCTACTCTGTCTCATGTGCCATGGTGCTTCTCATAGGCACAGCTCTTGTGGCTTGTTGGAAGGAAGTTACAACCATGCTGCTGTCTGTCAGGGTAGTTTCCTTTGCCAGTCAACCTGCTCTCATGTTCTCGTACGTGTCTAACAACAACAGCACTTGCTTTAAGTGGCAGCTCCTGACCAGACTCCTCATCTGCTTTCTTGGCACTTGGGCACCTTTTCTTCTTCTTCAAATTATCATTTTGTTTCTCGGTGCTCGGATTCCAGCCTACATGGAGATGAATGTTCCCTGGCTGTACTTCATCAACAGCTTTCTCATTGCAGTAGCATACTGGTGTCGATGTCACGATGTTGTATTGACAGAGGAGATGTGGTCTACAGATCCATTTGTCAGCTGGAAATTCTGCTTTATGCCATTTAACAATGAAAACACAGAGCCAGCTGATAAGCCAGGCACAGTAATTGTGATCTGTTAATGAGCTGCTGACAGAAAAGACTGCAAATAAGTGCTGTGCAACAGAAGTGTGTCCTCTGACGTTCTGTGACCTTACAGATAATGCAAGGAAACATCTCCAGAGCTACAACCCACGGAGAAAAGTCTAACCATCCACCAATATTGTAATGAATATTGCACCTGAGTGTGGGACACTGCACACTTCCACACTGGGTTCCACGGAACCTGCCCGTTCAGAGAATTTACCTTGAGACTACTACTTAGAAAAACAAGTTTTCAGTTATACCTTATGTTTATGACTGGAACTTTACACCTGCTTTAAATGGAATGATCTCAGGTTTTATGGTACAAAATGCAATAAAATCATCTTCGAAGCTGGAGACCATGTATCAGTTTTGTACACATGTTAACCTACTGTCAAAGGTTCAAATGGCTCCTGTGATTTTTTTTTTTTAAGTGTATTTTCTTGTAAAAGTGTGACTGTCAGTTTGACTTAAAGGTTATCTGTTTAATGGGAAATAAATTGTTTTAGTTAATGTAAAGCTACAGCTTCTACAGAAATATAAGCTTTGTTTACATAGTACAAAAATAGTGCAAGATGTGCAACTTCTCCAGCTACAGGAAAGGTGGTGATGTTTCATTGCTTCTTTGCTATGAATATATTAAAAATTAAATAATTACAGTTAGTGCAATAAGCCACTATGAACATATTAAAAATTAAATAATTGCAGTCAGTGCAATAAGCTGGTATACATAAATACATGCCCACAGTTAAAGAATAGCTTAAATTAAAACATAATTTATTTTGAAGCCAAAGTTAAAATAGTTAAATTTGAAGTGGGACTATTTCAGTAGGGGAAGAATTAGTCAGGCTTCTAGCAAAAATACTTAATTTTCAAATTATGGTTTTCTGAAGGTCTTGATTTAATTTTGTAGAAGAGAAATCAATGATACACAACCAAAGCAGACAAAATGGAAGTAGCATTTATTTCTGAAGCACGGAACTCACAATACAATGTTGTATTGAAATCAAAAGTATGTAAGTAAATGATACTGTAAGGTTAGTTAATCATTCACCCAGACCCACAGGGAACAATGATATCACACAAGGATACTCATTAAGAAAAATCTGCAGATAACAAAAGGTGCAATTACAAGCAAGTTTAAGCAGCATAATATAAGGTGCTTTGTATGATAGATTTACCCATTAACAGACAGATTAAAGAAATTTCACTTCTACAGATCATAACAAATGAGAGAATCTAAAATTCATTCACATGCTAGTTGGTAATAGGAAAGTGCTTTTTAAAAAAAGATTCACAAAGTGGAGATCATATTTTTACATAGTTCACTGGGTGATCTTTAACTGTAAAATTTAATTTTTGGGTTATAATTTACATTATTATATATCAATTACAGACAGATTTAATTGCAGAATTTAATGCTACAGGGGCTAAAATTTCTTATAAAAGAATATTCCAGTATATCACTCCATAAGAGTACACAATCACATCTCAATCATATATGATATATTGCAGAAATGTGAGATTAAAAGTCCAATTATCATTCCAATCTATTACTCCACCCTTTCAGCCACAGTCTGTGGTAAATTTCTTTGAGGTTTCAGTGATGTAATCAAAAGGACGTGAACATTTTTAAACAGTAGAAAGTGGTTTGGGGAAAACCTGTTTAAAAGGCCATCAAAAGGACAGTAAATGATCAAAAACTGAACTTAAAAGTAGTGCAATAAGAGGAGGCCATGCTTAGCAACATAGTTTGAAGTGTTTGGCACCACAAATTATTTCAGCCTTTGTGCTGGAAAATGTATTTGGAGGAAATTCTACTTCCATGTTGAAAGTAGAAAAGCACATACAAGGTTAACTTGAAAAAACAAGCTTAATTTGCTCTCTCAAATTTTAATTGCTGTTATTTAGTGCTTGAGATGCTACAGGATAAACTATGTCCAAAAACATTTTTTTGACAACAGCATTTCTTAAGGTTTTATATAAACTGGACACCCACTGAAATGGGGTTGACAAAATATTTACAAAACTTAAATCCATTTACAAACCAGCAAATATCTCAAATATAGCAATGCACCAGGCATTTCAGAAGATCACGAAATAACTAATCCCTACAGACTCAGCAGGCAAGGGAAAATTCTTAATTTAAAACTCATTTAACACCAGGTGAAGGCAAAGTTATTTTCAAGTACATTTCAGATGCTTCTGTTTTGTATGGTTAGTCTCACCCTTCTGATTCATTAATGTACACAGAACTGGAACTGCAAGCAGTTGGGTAAGGCTGCTGATGTATTTTATTTATCAGTGTGGTTCAGCTTCTCAACCCGCAATTTAGGTTTACACAACCCCACCTATCCTGACTTGACAGAATTCCCATAGCTGCTGCAGTGCTTCTCAAGCCAGTTTAAGTTTTTAAATATTTATTTTTTTACAGGGAAGCCACAACACACAGCCACAGCAAATATTAATGTACTGGTGTCACATCACTGTATTACTATCAAATTCGCTCTTCCATACTCATTGGTGAAAAGTGCCAAAGAGCATCAACTTTTAGGCTGTCACTACATCCACTGAGTAGGTAATAATGGCACTACAGGTCTTCACATAACATCCAACTGTGGCCTCTGAGCCTGCTAACTATTTAAAAATATATTAATAGTAGCTCTCTTTGTAAGCTCCCTTTTATCCCTTTTTATGGAGGGAGATACCAGTTGTGATCTTTATCCTATTACTCTCCTAACAGACTGAGTCTTTTGCTCGCTTTGTGCATTTTCTTTTCTCTGGTGCTTCTGGGAAGTGCTTTAGTCCAGCCTTACAACCATAAACCATTACTCTAGGATTACAGTTTCACTGCCAGGCAGAAAGAGGAGAGAAGCTGTGCTAGGAAGGTGGAAATATCTGAAATAGTAAGAAACTACAGACAACCACTGCTCTACCTCCTCTGTACATTACCTCTTTGTGCTGTGCCAGCAACTGATGTCCTTATACCATTCAAATACTTTACAGTCTTTCTTATAGGATTATCTGATATTAATGGTAACAGCGGCTAAAGTGTTAACCCTTTATTAAAAACTTCTGTACTTTCCTCATTTAAAAGGATCCCTTAAAAATCAACATTTATTTTAATGAGATATTATATTTCAACTCCAAATAGAAGTATGTGGCACTCATTAATAAACCCCTCCATTCTTTACACACATCTTTCCTCATGAGTACTGGTTTGCCATAACGCAAAAGCCTACTAAAAAAGGGGAGTTGGGTTTGCAGATTATCTCATTGTTTGTTCAAACATCGACTTTGCAAAAAGCTGCCAGAGGACGGCAACATCCTGGCCAGGTAGGGGAGAAGAACGCAAGTCTTCAAAAAACAGATATGCCTCATGAATCAATTATATTTGTGCTTCTAGCCTAACCCTATAATCAGCAAGGATACCCAACTTAGTATGTATGAAAAACGCTATAAGGCTTTCAACAACTCTTACGTAACAATATAGTGCTTTTTATGCACAATTAAATGTTCCTTAAGTGTTATGTATTGCACTTAAATTATATTTATGATCGCTATTCCATGAATGTACAATTGTGCTCAAATTTTAATTTTCTAGCTGTAAAAATCTCTTTAGATCTCCTTTTTTCTAGCTCCTTACTGTACACGGTCATTTTGGATTGCAGGAAGCTAATACATGATGAAAGTTTAAAATTTTTTAACTTGAATCTGTTCATAACACTGACTCCCAGAACTGTGCTTTGGAAAAGTTACATCAACAGCTACAAAAGCTAGACTATAAGTTTACTACAAACCTTCAACTACAAGCATAGTCACAACTTTGAATTTTGTTTTTTCCTCCCACTTAGCTATAAGAGATCAGTAAATAATACACACAACCTTCAAGTGAAGGAGCAGGTGTGTATAAGCTTTAATGCAGAAGTTACACAAACCTACAGGGCAGCTTTGGATGGGGGCCTTGAATATGAAGTGCTGACCATGAGACCCTGGGACAAGTAGGAC
The DNA here is from genome assembly GCF_000699245.1 of Pterocles gutturalis. Taxonomy (NCBI): domain Eukaryota; kingdom Metazoa; phylum Chordata; class Aves; order Pterocliformes; family Pteroclidae; genus Pterocles; species Pterocles gutturalis. The sequence goes on along the minus strand of NW_010108352.1, from coordinate 34,174 downwards.
ACAAAATGCTCCAGCCAGCACAACTGACACCCAACAGGGCAAAAAGCACATTTAGTAACCTACACGGGGAAGAAAATGGCAAGTGATAGTGCTCCTCTGAAGTTATGAAGATGGTAAGAACAAATCAGCCTGATTATATGGATTACGGCAACGTGTTCAGTCTATGTCCCAGGCTCTGACTGCAGGGTACAGGCTGTCATCAGCTCAGACTACAACAGGAACAGCTTTTTGAAAAAGTAGACATAGCATCTACACAGCAGGCACTACTCGATATAATGATTACCATCTCCTTTTTTAAATATGACTATTTGCAAAGCCATCCAGTAGATATAATTACATAGAACCAATAGGGTCTAAAATTCTGATGACTAAAGACAAATTCCTTTAAAATGAACTTAGTTTAGACTTAGCTTAAATGAACTAAGAATTGAGTTTAAATTTTTCTCCTCACAATATTCCCTGCCTGCAACTACAGCTCACTGTGCAAGAGTGACTTAAAAATTAATTCACTATGAGCAACTATTAGCACCTTACATTGAAATGATGCATTTAGAGCTCTGTTTGTACCTGTTCTACTCAGCATTCAGAAACAGTACATTTAAAACAAAATACTTTAAAATGTTAGTTTCTCCATCTCTAATAAACTGATTTGGGTGAATGTTAAAAAAGAAAAAGTATTCTAGACCGATTCTTTTGCAGAGTCCTCATCTGCAGCCTAGAACAATTGATGAGTAGAAGCCTGACTAGTGAGTGACAACTATAAGTACATAGAATCATAGAATGGTTTGGGTTGGAATGGACCTTAAAGATCATCTAGTTCCAACCCCCTGCCACGAGCAGGGACACCTTCCACTAGATCAGGTTGCTCAAAGCCTCATCCAACCTGGCCTTGGTAATCTCTATGCAATACTGGTAAGAAATTAACCCTGCAAGCTTTTGTACACATGCTTGATTTCAATATGAAGAGTCTCAATACAAATCAGGAGAACTACTCATGTTATGAATTATGTGGATGTCAATTATTTTCAAAACCAGGACTTACAGCACAGCTGCCACTGAATTCTTTGATCACTTAAGAGCTACACATTTGTCAATGTGTAAGAAATTTCTTAGGCTATTGAGCTGTAAGCTTCTGCATTGATACTGTGATACTAAAGCGAGAGCAATCACCTGAAATACACATCAGTTTTAACCAGTGTGCCAGGCAGTGACACACTACAACCAGCAAAGTCTCACTGCATAAACCTGCATTCAGGCTACAGTTGAGGAATTGTTTTATACCTGAACATTTCCTTACAGCTAAGAGCAAGATAAAGAAGTGTTCCAAAAGCTGTCGTAAAGCTGCTCAAATACTTATTTTTATTCCAGTTCTTTCCTCTTGCTGCCACATCTGCAGTTATGATGGACTCCATCTGTTCCATCCAAAAGGTTGGATTCCCACTTGGGATTTGTCCAAAAAGAAGTCAGGGAAAAAAAAAAGCTGCTTTCTCAGGAAAGAATGAGGAAACATGCTTGCAGGATGTGAACCTTCTATTTGAGTAACTCATTGATAGAAATCTAGCAAAGGTTTTACGCTGCATCAAGAACTTAACTTCTAAAAAAAATATGATGGATCAATGGGTAAATTTTAGATTTACAATGGAGTCTGATTAAAAACCCTTCAAACATTCTCTGGCGATGCAAGCCAACTGACAGCTTAACTTGAGAAGATGGTTATTTTTCATTCTCTGTATAAGCAAGGTGATAAAGTCTTACTAATGTGCCAAATGTGAGGCAATAGGCGTTGACTATTCAAGTCAAGTTCGCAATTCATTGGCAATATTTGTTTTTGAACAAGGAGCAGCCTAGGGCTCCGAGCATTTCTGTTAGCAGAGGTGGCCGAGCTTCCTTGCTGGAGCTCTCAATTTCTGCTGCAAAGCAGGGCTGCTACGTGACATAAGCCAGATTAAGCAGGGGAGTCTGCACACCCATTTTGACCATTCAGGTGCATTTCTTTAAAACCCCAAATAAACTCTGAAGCTGAGACAAGTGTAATAGTTGTAATTCTACTGGAAGAATTCTTGAGAGTCACATTCAGCCCAGTGGAGAGCAGTGAAGAAAAAGAAAGGGAAAAAGCCATCCAACACATCTCCCTTGTGAGCTAAGATCCTATGGTGTCCTGTATTCCTTTCTACAGGAATTCAAATATGGCAGGGATTACCGTGAGATGTAGCCCACAACAGCAGCAGTCTGAACACAGAATACAAAACCCCAGGAAATAAAGATAATGAAAAGGATTTCTTGTAGACACATCCAGTGGGAGCAGGTATTAAAAAATACTCAATTTAAACCTGCAATATTTCCTCTTCTGCAAGAAGGTCTAGTTTAATTCATGGGCAAAGCCATGGAAAATGGTAGTACAAGCCTGGGAAAACCTCACTGATCTGAACAGAAACAAGCGACTGGTATGCAAAATTGTTCTGGAAGAATATTACTCTAAGTATTATATTATATTGCTTTTTTGAGTAAATTAAAAAAATTCTGAAGGAGACTTCAGTTGTACTTAGAAGTTTTACAGCCTACTTTCATGTACAGGTGTGACTTTTTTTAAAACTGATTTTATTGACACAGCTATTCTGGCAAACACTCCAGTACATGTACATTTCTATCAGTAAAGGTTAGTGGAGCTGTGTCTGCTTTTAAGTTCCTGCTTAATGCCAAAAATCACTGAAGGAGAAAAAAAAAATTTCAGTAGGCATAACTCCCACATTCTTAGTTGCTGCATTCATGAGTATTTAAAGCATAACTCACTATCTGTGGCTCTCCCAAAACTACAGAAAATGTAGTGTACCAGAAGAACCAGAACAGACGTGCATTAATCAGGTCTACTCTGAGCTCCTGGCATCTGTCAGTGATTATGTCCAAGAGTCATATATAAACACTAGCTGTAGAAGTTCTCCTGAAAGCTGCGTAATAAAGCAAAATTAAAACAACCGTGAAACTCTCATGCAACACTGTGATTAATTGCAGGTCTCAATAAGACAAGCGCACATTTTCAAATATGCCTTAAGCCATTATCAAATCACATTTACATATACCTACTTTTTACATTGCCAAAGAACAGTACAATCAGAAGACAGATTAAAAATTAGCCAGTGAAATTTTTGTATAAAAATAATAAAACTTTAAGACAAAAGCCAAAGGATAAATATCTAAGATCTCTTTAGTCTTCAATTAGCTCATCAAAACAGAACGTATCCTTTAGAACTTATGTTACAGATATGCTACACAGTGTATCTTACAGAAATGCTACAAATGGGAACCTATTGTCTCCATCATTTGAACATCTTTCAAACGTTGAACCTTCAACTAAGAAGTTTATCTGACAACAGTAACTGAAGACAGAAAAAACAAATTAGAAAGTGCTTAGCAACTTCCCTCCAAAATAAACCCAGACATCAATTAATTCTCTAAAGCCTTTGGTGCCATTTGGACGAGGGCTCTCACCACATACTAGCATGTAACACCAATGGGTTATCCTAACTTGGAGCTTCAGTGGTTACTAAAATATTAATAACATCTGCTATTAGTAAGCTCAAACAGTTGTAATTAAAAACAATTATTCTAATGTTGATCTCTGGAAGATAATGGTAGAAAGTCTTAATAGAAAAAAGCAATAGTCTAATTAAAGGAAAATGAAGTACAGATTTTTCTCTAATCCCAATTTACTCTTTAAGGTCATCAGTTAAATAATATACATATGAATCTACCTGTCATAAACCTTCCTTTCAGCCAGTGTATGTGCATTGACTCCCTTTGATCCAGATCAGCAGTTCTCAAACTTTAGATCAGTTCCTCTTCTTTTTCAGGAATATTTTAGGGTCCCCCTGAATATCTTCCTACAGAATCATATATTATGCATTAATTTGCATAAAATACAAAAAAACATTATTTGCAGACGCATACACATATTTAATTCAAATACAGACAATGACTCTTATCAGCACACATGCCCTTCCTTTCCTGTACAAGAGCTTAGGGATTTAGGTCTGTACATAAGGGGAGGGGAGCTGCAAAAGGGAGGGAGCAGAAAGTACAAAATACATCCACAAACATCCGTACACATGTGATGGGGAAGCAAAGGCTGAGAAGGTGCAGCTGCCTCAGAGCCCAAGCAGCTTCTGAGTGTCAGTAATTGGGGAAACATGTATTTGTTCCGCATAGAGTGTGAGAGAGGGAAGACAGGGGGAGACACTAAAATCCCACTGCCTGGGTCTGCAGCATCTAAGTCAAGATCTCCTGACAGAGGGACAAAGAAGGTCCCCGTGAGATTTGTCCCAGAGTTGCGCAGCAGTGGCACTCCTCCTGCACACCTGCAGCTCCATGCTCCCTCCCTGCGGCAGCAGCTGCTCCTACACCGAGCTCTGAAGGGACCTCATTGAGCAACTCACAGTGCTCCTTCCTCAGACTACCCGCAAGCCCAGCTCACGCTAGCCAGTGGACAAGTAAAAGGTGCTTGGAAGCTTCCAGTGAGGCAACTGGAATGCACTACAGGGAGAGACAAGTTAGAAGAGGTATCAAGAAAAAGAGCATCTGAGCTATGCTATCCGTTCTCTACCTCCAGTCTTTAGTACACTTCTCTCAACATGAGCTAGCTGTGGCTACAGTTTTCAGCCCCTCGTGCCTAGGCATTTAGGAACCTGAACCCTGAGTGTTCTCACACCTTCTCAGGATCCACTCTGAACCTCCATTTGAGAACTGCTGGTCTAGTTTAACTAGCAGCATGCAGAACTACAAACCTAACAACATAATGCCCTCTTGGTGCATAGCAGCATACAAAGAGTAAAGTAACATGTGCTTCAGTCACCTCTGGCCAGAGTGTCATGCCATGGCATTTCAGTAGCCTGACGATGAGGATTTTGAGGAGACATTTAAATGGTTTATAGTATTTCCAGACTTCAAGAAAATACTACAGTGGCAGAGAGGAGGGTAAGCCTACACAAAGAAAACAGGCTGCCAACCTACCCCTTACAATTTGCTCAAGACTAGAAGAAATTCAGAGAGCACAACTAAATGCATAGCATTTGACTGTTATTAGTTCTTCCACAGGGTCTGTGGTCACTTCTGTTACTTCAGTCCAAAAACTGCTGTATGTGGAAAAAATCTTTCAGAATACAGCAACACAATTTAAATGGTATTTAGGACTTAGGTGTACTGGGGTGTTAAAACTTATAAGATAAAGCACACGTCTGAGAATATTTAACCTATCACAGCATTATTTCACTTCATATTTTCCCATGAACTCCCACTTCAACTCAAAGTATTACTCAGGCTTTACCATGAACCTATTAATTGTTGGAAACTACAGAGGACTACCTGGTATAATCAAAGGAACATTTTAAAGTCTTTATGTGGGGAAAACCCCATATATTTAACAAAACATCGCAGTAATACTCATGCCACAAGGAAAATGTTGCCGTATTACTGTCAGTTCAGTCACTGAGAAACTGTTGTTTAAACCTTCACGTTCACCCCCTAGGATTCTTTCAATGAATTGATACGTGCACAGATTTTCAGTGCAGGTCCAAGCTTAATATTCATTGCACTCATAAGGTGATCCTCCTTCAACAAGAGAAGAGCTTGTCCATCAATTTCTTGTGCTCTGAATTCATCTGCAATATCTTGACAACCTACAAGGGAACAGAAAAAAGAATTACTGGGTTAGAAATGTACATTCTTAGATGCAGTGATTCTGTCCATGCTAAAGCTTTTTAGCTACACCATTTCCGATGCTCATCCCTTTAGCTTGTGGAACTCAAGGCATATGCAAGTGTTCAATATTACGGTGGGAACTTCCAAGATACTGGGAAAGTAATTTTTAGTACAGCCTCTAATTACACTGTAACTATTGGAAAATTATTCATTGGAAATTTCAAGTCCTAGCAAAGACAGCTTTCTCCTGTTATTAAGAGGAACAATTGCCATGATCTCACAATTGGAAGAGACTGGCAAAATACCACCAAAATAGCAATCAAGTAAGAGCATAATTCAAGTAGCTTCTTTCCAGCAATAAAATACATCCATGTTCTTCTGCTATGTACAACTCAGTGAGAAAATTCACATAGCTACAGTTTCCAAAAGGAGTTAATTCCATCTGTATGTTACCACCACTGGCTTAACTAAACAGGATTTTGATTTATGGGCTTCAGCATAACTGTCTCAAAGACATTTATCATCAGTTACCTGAGTGTATATTCTATACACAGCAGTAACTCACTTCACAAATGCAACTTTAAACTAGTTGGATTTTTTTTTTTAAATTATAAACTCTTTTTCTGAACATGAAATAACATGGTCTCAGGTTACTGAGGCCTACAACCTAAGGAAGGGGACTCTTCATGGGCTGGACTGTCCCAAATAACTGAGGGCTCCTTCCCACTGAAGAACACTGTGGAAACAAAAGATTCCTCAAAAGATCTTCTGGACATCTGTTAAGCAGAAACAGACAGTTATGCCTGGCTGTAGGGCAGCTCTCTTAAATGGACAAATGTCTTCTAACAAAGTGAATGACAGCATTCATTGTCAGTTGTTTATTTGAAGCTTCTTTCCCCATAGCCATGGTTTTTATCTATTTATGTTCTCAATCCAGTGGTCTCTCCTTCTGTCTCAGAGCCTTTCAGACATTTTAATTTGTTCTCCAGCTTCCATTCCCGCTTTTAGTTATTCCTTGGTTAAGCCTATTTTTTTGGCATTTTTATATTTTCCCCTTTTCTAAAGGTATACTGTTAGAGATATGAAAATATTGTGAAGAACTCCTGTTCCTCCCCAGAGGAGAACAATTGCCTAATTTCATGTCCTCTCATGTGTTCAGATTCAAATTCTATAAAGAGTAGTCAGCCTAATTTTTTGATGGTTTTACAAATGTGTAAGAGACAAATGGAAAGGAAACGTGGAAGGACATATTGACATCCAAACCTTACTTCATTTGGATTATTACTGTGTAGCAGTCATAACATTCAAGGCTGGAAGATGTTAGCTTTTCACAAAGAATAAAGCCCAATTTTTTTTCTTAATGATTTGTTAAACAGGCCTCATGTAACAATTAGCTGCTGCTTTATTAAGGAAAGGAAAAGGTTGAAAGATTATTTGAAAAGAGAAAGGTCTTCTTACAGAATTTTATTGTAGCCTCTGGTTTCAAGCTAAACCTCTGTAGTTTAGATGACAACTCCATAAACTACAATCCCCAAAGCAGAACAGTTACTCTGTAGCAGCTGGCTAACTTTTAATCAAGCCTAAGGAATATTTTGCATAGCATTTAAAACAATGCAGCTACAATACATGATAAACCCCCAGTTCTTGGGCATTATTTATTGTGACAAGAAATCAAGAGTGGTATCTTTTGGAGAAAAAACCAAATGAGTTAAATCTGAGTTTTTATATAGCCACTAAAGCCATTAAAATATTTTAATACTTGCATGTATGCCATAATATTTACTTTTAACATTTCTGGGACAGCAATCCACTAGTGCAGCCCAGCTACGAACTGTACCACAATCAATAAGAGAACACTCTTCAGGAGCCCAGAGTTGTCAGAGCTCCTTGGATGGCGCTGCCAGTTCCAGCTACAAAGTAAAGATAATGCTGCCAGCAACATGAAGAAAAAAGTCTTAAGACAACTGACCATTCTCAGGAGGATTTAACAGCTCTATCATCATCATAAAGGCTCTTACTTATGTGTTGACAAAATGGTCTTAAGTACTAAGTATTTCTGCAAAAGGTATCACTGCATGTCTGACTTGAGACCTGAACGTGTGATTGTCAGACCCCAGCATTTACAAAGACTCTGAGAGATCAAGAGAAGTTTCAGATAATCACTTGTTCTTGCAGGCTTTTCTCTTTAAGGAGGATAGGAAGCATTTCCATGTAACTTTTCCTTTTCTCAAAGTCATTTTAGACAAGCAAATTATGAAAGTTGAATGTATTTCAGTTCCCTTATCCAAGCACATTTGGGTATCTTAAGTACTTTCGCAACAGGTTGTTGTGCAAGAACTTCACTAGAAGAAGGATAGGAAGTGGGTGAAAGACCAATGATCATGCAACTGAAGAAAGAAAGGAGGAAAAACTCAACTGGGGCTTAAACTGTTGCTGTCTCCTCCCCTCAGAAGAAGTAAGTAACAGTAGAAGTGTCCTGCAATCTTAGTTTCTCCAAAAGGCTCCAGGGGAATTCAGGAAGAGCCTGTCAAGGACACTTGACTCCACAGTTATGTATCAGCTACAGACTCTATGGAGAAAGCTGTAAATCAAAACAGATGTCCCTAATGTTTATGAAAAGCTGACAAATCACCATCTCCTACAACACAGCAGATGGTCTGCATGGACTGCACCAAGAATATATTGCAAAATAGCATAATGAAAGTCAATTATATTACTTCTTGTATTATCCAACTCTGACAGCATATGAAAAAAATATTTTTTTCATTAGTGGCTTGAGAATATGTTCAACAGAATAAACCCCAAAATTGCCAAAAAATAAATACAGCTATGTAACAATTAAAATTGTGTCAGGTTGTGAATATAATTTTAAATACCTATTGAACTTTAAAAAGAAATTGAGAAACAAGGCCTTAACGTGGATGGGAATGAGTAACTACAATAAATTTTCATTAAATACAGAAAAAAAAATCTATTTAAAAATCAAAGATTAACTTATTTACAGAATAAAAAAAACCTCCAGATCCAGCAGCTAGTGAAATATTCTACACATAATGGTTTCAAAATCAAAAGCACATTCTAAGAATATTTTTGTTTTCATGCTTGCAAGTGAATCACGTTTATGTGGCAATTCAAGTTCTCTAGTACAGGAATTATCTTGTCTTCTTTTACAGAACCTACGATCAGGAGGAAGTTACTGAATTAACTAGAGCCTCAAGTCTATCAAAATAGTAACTCAAAACAGCAGCAATATAATTATATTCCAGTAACACTGCTAAAGTACAGAAACATGAATGACCATGTCTTAAACCTACGGAGCTTTGTTTGTCTTTACTGACATCACTGAAGGCTCCCAGAAGTAGATAATGTATCTTAATTGCAATTTATAAACCATCAGAAGGAAAGTACAAGGATGACTTTTTTTGATTTAAAACATCCTTAATGCAACTCTTTGCCTGACCTACTTTAGAGAAGATTAACTGACAAAACCCATGTGTATGACTTAGCAATGAAGATACATTCCTTACAGGCTACTAGCCTGAGATACACAGAAAAATGGTTTAACATTCCAGTAGAATGTAGAACATTAGGAACAAACTTAACCTGGGTTTCAATGTTGTGACATGTGAGAAACATGGGTAAGCAACAAAAATTCTTGTATGACTGCTATTATGGAAACCTGCCCTTCTTACCTGGAATGATTACAATACCTGAACAGGTAGAATAGCATCCGTGGGAAGGGAAGGGAGTGGAACTTCAAAGCTTATGATAGTTAGAAAATGATAAATAAATGTCAAATAACCAGAAGATGATACAAAGGTAACTGTGAACATTGAGCTAAAGAAAAGCTTTGTAAATAAAGAGAAATAAGAATTTTTTTCCCCAAGAACAGACTAAGATCCTAGAAGTTCCTGTGTCTAACATAAGAATATGCAGAGTCTATATGCAGAAGTTCTCTGCATTTCAGTTACTGAGCAAAGCTATGCAAAACAAAATTTAGCTTTATAGAAGAAACTTGCTTATTCAATGACGTATCATGACAGGTCTTTCAAATTTTTCAGTTGTATAAAGGGAAATAACTCCCTTCTTGCTTCTTGAACAAGCAGCAAGTAAGGAGGGAAGAGAAGAAAAATATAAAAAGGGAGGAACGTGTCTGATCTCTCTACTGACCTCTCGAGAGAAGTCAGACTGAAGGAAGGAACAGCTCTTATCTCCATCAGCTGGGATGCAACAGCAGAAGTGGGACTAGTTCCATCAACATGGGATTTGTGCTGAAGGAACAAGCAAGAGGAAACAAATCACATTCCAGTTTCTATCAGCAACTAATGAGTGCACTAGTGCTGTTACCACACCACCTCCTCATCACACTGATGCTAAAAAGCAAGGAGCTTTACTGTTAAAAAAAATGAACAAGTTATTGCACATTACATACCAGGCAAAGAATGTATGAAGGCCCAAACTTCATCAACAGTCCATACTGATGGGTCAGCTTGCACTGCTGGTAACAAGTCAATGCTCTCTGGCATCTTCCTAATTCTTAGTTCCCTAAGTTCACGTTCTCTCTCTCTTTCACTCTGTCTTCGCAGACGGGTGGTCATGGCAGTTGGAACAGCATCTTCATGAGAAGCCGTATCTTCTTCTGCAGATGGATAAGTAATTGGAAGCTGGAAATGCAGTACAAATACACTACAGTATTATATTTTATTTGTAATTCCCAAAACAATGCCATAGTTTAAGCAAATATTCCACAGACCTGTCTAAGAAAATGATCTCGTGATGCCCCATCAGGGTCACTCGGTCGACGCCCGCGTCGCCCAAGACTTTGGCTATCTGATTTCCGATTCCACCGACTGCTCTTGTCAGATGTATACAGCCCAAATTTCTTAGAGCAACTAAGGCTGTGCCTAAAAGAGGTAAGATATATTCAATAATGCACTAATAGTTTTTTGGACTGCGTTCAATCAAGTAACAGTAAAATTACCTTGTTGTCTACACAAACACTGCCTAATCAAAGACAACTGGTGTCACAAAAATATAACAGAAAGGTATCTCAAAGGCCATTTCTCAAACCCCTTGTCTTGATGTGAGATCAAGTACTTCTAGATCGTTCCTGGAATATATCCGTCTTTCCCATTCTTAAAAACTTTCCATGATAGAAATACCTTTGCATTTTATCACAGTCCAGTCCTGCTTCTCTATCTTTTGATTCCATTTGCTCTGCCTAGCTGACACCCAGTCAAAGGAGGATGGAGGCAAAAGGGCTAAATCCCTTCTTAACATTATTTCATTAGTAGTGTCCCAACAAGCACAAAATCAAACATATACACTCCCGCTACTTAAAATGTGTGTTTCACACTGGCATTTAAAAAAAAGCAGCAGACATGAGAGAAAGGTGGTCTCAAGGCACACTAATGGAAAAAGAACAAAGAGGGGATTAGAAATGGGAATTTATTCCCCATTTATAAAACATCTGGGATTAAATACCAATTTTCCAGCTGTAATGATGGACAATTTTACATTCAGATAATGACTATTAATTCTTCCTCTCTTAACCAAAACAAAATAAGTCCAAAGAGAAACAGAAACCAGCCATTTTCCACTGCCAACCAAGTACAAGCAAATGGCACAACTGATTATTTTCAAGAAAAGAGATGCTTTAGAAAACACTATTTATGTTTACCAATATTTGTTTTACCCTATGGAAATAACGAATTTTTACACTGTTACTAAAAACACTTAATTTTTTTTGTGCATACAGCATTTCACTTATGCCAAGATGAATTCAGTGGGTTTTTCTCCCTACCATCACACAAACCTGTAAGAAAGCCCACCTAGTCCAGCATTCTTTCTCTGACATTGCTTAACATCAAGTGGAAGACAATATGAATATGAGAAATATATGATTTGTGGCCCATGAATCTCTGCACCAATTTCCAAACACTTAGTAACCTTTCATAGATTTATTTTCCATGATACCTGTTGCCTTCCCATAAGCCCAACAGCATTCATGGCACCCTCTGGAAAGAGGTCCACAATTTTACTGTAGTTCCCTTTGTACATCTTCTACAAATATAATCTATCATAGTTCTTTGTACCCATATACTCTGCAAATTTGGGTAGAAGGCAGTCATGTTTTACTGTTCCTTTGTTTTTCAACATCAGACACTATTTGCATGCTATTCCATTAACCAGATAACAATAAGCAATAACTAGAGTACCTTTTGGCACAGGATGTGGAGCAGAATCTTTTTGATCGTAGAAACTTATTAGGATATCCCATTTTTCCACAAAATTCACACTTCAGAAGATCATTTTCAATTTCATCCAGTCCCTCTAAAGAAAGGAGAGAGGCATAACTGAGTGAGTTTCAATGACACAAACTTACATTGAAATTTCTCACGTCAAGCAGGCAGGTAGAAGATTTTCAAACATCTAACACATTTCACAAAGTACTCTGATTAACAGCAAATTACACAAAACTGAGCAAGTCATAGATTTCACTCTCCATGGAAAAGATCTTGAGCAAACCGAACCTTTCTGAACCTTCAATGAAATTATTCAATGAACTTAATCAGCTTGTTATATTTCAAGCCACCTATTAGCAAGTATGCCCTCAAACATAGCAAACAATTAAAAAGAAGCGTTACAGTCCTCATGAATTGCTTATAAAGAGTTCATTAAGAGAACTGGGCATTCCATGGTCTAAATTCAAGCTCTCCTGCGATGACATAATGCATTAACCTTTTAAAATACTTTATTTGAATAAGTAACTGCTACACCCAAAGGGACTTGTGAAAGCAAGTAAAACATTGAACCTTATCAATGGAAAAGGTAAGCTACATATAAGAAAAGGATTATAGCATCTGCTGATTTACAGTCTACTATTACAGAATATTTTTTTTCTTATTGGCGAGAAGAGGAGGCACTTTTCCTGCTCCTTGTGAAGAACTCAAACAGCAGCTGAGAGAAGCATCAGTGAAATAAGAAGTAGAAAAGCCCAAAAGAAAGTAGTACAAGGCAACAAGGCAGCATACACGTGACATGCTGAATGTGTATGCTCTCTTCCACTAGAAGCGTATTTCACGTGCAGCATATGGTTCGTACATAGTTCAGAATAACACCACCTTATCTGCAAAATGACTTCTGGCATAGAAAAAACCACCCTTATCCCCATGTACCATCTGTGAAATCCATCATAAGGAGGGAAGGAGTGACACTGGCACAAACTGAAATGTAACATACTGTGTTCATTCAGGTTAAGTGAAAGAACTGCATTACACATGGCTACAATCATGGACAAAATACATTGTTCAAAAATTCTGAAGACTAAACAAACATATGTTTCTCCCACATTTCTAATTTACCTGCATCACTGTCTCATATACTTGCCTCTTGCTATTCATCTTCCACATTCATACTTATAATTTTTCATAATTAGTTGCAGAAATTGCAAACAAGCTTTTTGGTCCCTTTGTTAAGCTCTAATGCCAGCTAATACAAGTATCAAAGTTCAATTGACAGATTTTAACTATGAATTTCTAAAAAGCTGTTATAGTGATGTTAACTCACTAAACTACCTGCTAACACTAACTATTGTACTTACAAAGTAACAAATTAAAAAGCAGTAGTGCAGCAAAGACCTGAAAATACCGAAAAGGTTATTTGAATAACATATCTGACCTATCAGGATTCAAAGACATAACTGAAGTCAACAAATCCTCTGGCAGTGCCAGACTGAAAATTACCATGTTGCAAGTCTCTAACTCAATAAGCTGGTATCACACAGGAATTAAAAACTAGAAATTGAAAACATACCAAACCTGACCAACCTTGCAACCAAAGCTAAATAAATACCAGAGATGCATCCTTCAAATAATCACATTCTCTACAAAAAAAACCCTCACTCCCAAACCAGGTCATGCTATGTGGTAAAATGTGACAGCAGAGTGAAGTGAAAATTGGTGCCAAGAGCCTTTTCTTTCACCTATCAGGTGTTTCTACCATACATGCAATCACACCCTGCTTTAGGATCAGAAAAATCTCCTTTGCTCAACTGCATATGTGGATGTGTCTCAATGCTGCATGTTTCCTAGCTCATCCAAGGAGTAGTTGCACATTGTGTACATAAACCTAACACCAGTCAGGAATGACAACTAAAAACAGAAACATGAACTTTTGGATAATTCCATAAAACAACAGACATGCTGTTTGAAATCTGAGGAACAACAGTGTTAATAATGAAAAGTTCTTAAGGAATGCTATTGAAAAGAAAACTGAATTAAGATGTACTGTAATAAATTAAAGGCAAAATAACTATTGCAAACAGAGCTGCAAATATTATAGATACACCAGATGGCAAAAAGTTTATTTAGTTTCAAATACATTGGGCAAAACAAGGTATTAAAAAAAAGCTATACTCTTGATCAAGAAAACAAGTTTAATACCAATTCACGGCCGTCATGAGCTATGAGATTTACAAGTCTCATTTTGTGTGTAGAAAAGTAGTACAACTCCACTGAGCTGTAAAATAACCAAAAAATGTCACTAATCACACCATTTACCAGATGACTTTTTTTTCCTAAAGCTGCCTGTGCTTGATGCTTTCATGTCACTGGACTTCCCTCTCCAAGGACTGGTTAAATGCAAGCCCTCACTGGGAGACAATACCAAAAAAGTAATAGCAATTTTAAATTAAATGAAACAAAGGTTTAGAAAACATCCAAGTACACTGCAACTCTCCACTATTAATATGCCAGCTGCCTGCCTTCTAAGATTTAGTGTGCCACGCCTATGCAAAGGTTTGTGAAAAGTAAAGTATGGGCCTCCAATTACTTCACAGTAGAATACTGTCTAATGTATTTTTTAAAATGGACTCTAAAAATTGCTTCTTCATTTTTCTCTGTTGACAACTTAATTACAACACAATCAAAAGAAAGTTACAGCTAAAAGCAAAGCAGAGCACTTGAAGTATCTGCCACTGCCTAAACTATGCTGTTGCTGCAAAATGCAGAAGGGCTCTGGGCTATGCTGAGATACACTAGTAAATGCAATCATATAATCAGCCATAATTTAGGAAATCCTGTTTTATGTTTTATTTTCAGGCATTGTTTCCACAGTCTGACTTCTTTGCACATGTAGGAATACCGCAACCCATCATTATTTCCTTTCAGTGATGTCTTCCAAGCTAAATCAGCTCCTACTAAAAATCAGTGCTAAAAGTAAAAATCCACTCTTAATTTTAAGCAGAGAGATACACATTGCCTGAGCGATAAAGTAAATCAGCCTTAAGCAAAAATTTCAACAATGTTTACTTGATTTCACTACCAACAAATACTCTTCTTGAATTCAGAATGCTTTCTAAAGCAAGGTCAGGTTTACCTTGTCTGTAATCCTTGACTTGGGTCTGACCCAATACACTTATAAGCAGTAACAGCTCTAAATCACTGTGGTAAAAGATAATGGATCAGAATCTAATAATCTAAAGGACTGAATTTTGATCTAATTTGTTTGCTGAGATACACAACGGATGCAGCCAACTTCCCTACTGCACTTCAGTACCATTTGCCAAGGCAGAAACCACAGCAACTAACCAACTGCCATTGGTGTTGCTATCTCCGAAGTTCCTGTAAGAAAGATCAGGGGGATGGGCTGTTTTAATTGAGTGATAATATACAATGTCTGGAGTGTGGAACAGTTGAAGCACAGCTATAGTGACACTTGCTACTGCTCAGGACACTCTGTCCTGACTTTTTCCAGCTGCTTCCATGATGCAGACCTGTGGCCGTAGCAGGCACTGTATTTGTCCCCTCTTACCCTGCTCACTACAGTTTTGATATGAAAGAGGGAAAAGAACTATTTTAAGAGAATGAAACTGAAAGTTGCACTGAGACAAATTTAAACAGATCACCAAAAACAAGTCCAGTGCAATTGCTCAAGCTGTGGAAAAAAAAAAATATCCAGAGGCAGCTGAAAAATTCTGGACTTTCAAATCTTCAATTAATTTATACAAAAATGTGAGTTAAAGAATAACTTGGCTTTTCTGGGCCAGGCCATGGTTTGATTTCCATTTCATAACACTCATGAGGCTCGAACAGTAATAGTGGTGTAACACATCCAAAATAGCAGCTTGCTGAGTTCTAAAAAATCCACGATGATTATTTCAGACACTGCATGGGAAACTCAATTTAGCTCATGATGTGTGCTGGAGCCGACTGTACGATATGTAAACAGGACAACTGCATAGTTTCTTGACTTTTGCATGCATCTACTGCAATTGCTGTTATGATGTGTAGCTATAAAAAACATCTGAAAACAGTTTCTATTTCTAATAGTGTAAAGACTGGAGAAAGACTCCAGAAGTACAGATGGGATGGGATTCTGTACTACATACAGAACTGAAGGTGAAAAAAAACGGAAATTTAAACAAAAACTACAAACCTTCTGCAATCATATCCTCTATCTCTGTGTCCGATGAGTTGTCTGCGTGTTTTGTATTCTGCAAGTCTGATTCAACACACACAACACTCATGATTTGACCCTCCACTAGCAATCTTTTTTCTGCAGGCTGTTCTACCAGCAAAGACGAACGACTTACCTATTGCAATAAAAGCAAAGCAACAGTGATTAACCGAACAATTAATATTTGAAAACAGTATTTGCAACTTAGCAGTTGTAACCGAGACTAGAATCACAGTGTCTATTCTGTACCAGTGAATCATTATTATATAGTGTCAAAGCTCTAAATACCATTTCTCACACAAATACAAAGATACTCCTGCTCTGCAGTTTGCAATTACATTTAACAAAGGAAGAAACACACTACATCTGGAGAAATGAAGGAATGGGAAAATGAGAGGCACATTAAATTTGTTAACAAGGCAGGTTCATAGGTTTTAAACCACCCATTTGTGGATTTAAGATTTTCAACAGTAATTCTTATCAGACACAGTACTAATGATACCAGCCTCACTAAGGGGCTTGCGAGTGCTTTAAACAACCAAATGTTAACATTTTAAAATTTTAACACAGACTAATCTCAGAGATTTGAGGTACCTAGGAGACAGACAAATATAAAACAAAGTTATTGCAAATGGCAGCCTAAAATCACTCTCTGTAGTTATCTCTAGACATAGCTCATCTACTCAACTGTGTCTGTTTTCATTTAGTACCTTGTCACCCAGGGACACTGGCAAGCCACGCAGTAGCACAAATTCTGATTATATACACAAGACAATACAAACAGCATACAAGTATACTGAAGTGCTGTAAGAAACAGGTTACCAATCAGGGGAAAAAAAGGTCAAAACCAACATTTGAAAAATTATTCAAGATCTAAATAACTACTAGCCACTAAAAAAATCATCCTTAAAAACAGGCTGTTTCAAAAATTAGTAGTAAAAAATGCAGAGCAACTTTTACACTTACAGGGAACGGCTCTAACCCCTCCTGAATCACAAAGCCTTCAATAACATGGGTCAGGATCTGTGGTTTAACGATAGCCTGTGGAGGTTTATTTTCTAGGCTAGGAATGCTATTGGGCATTGATGTGCTGTTGCTCCTTGTTGTTGCTGCTGGAAGCAAGAGAGGTGGTGGTGGAATAGAGGCATGTGCAGGATCAGATGGCGATTTAATTACTGAGGCACTGACTGATGATGTCACTGAAGGTAGTCCCCCATGTTCTGAAAAAGTGATAAAAAAACATAACATACTTTGTTATGTCCAACCATTGTCTCAGAATTCTAGATTCATATAGTTTCTTTTACTCAAAAAATGGTATCACTAAATTATAAAAAAAATTATAATCATATATTTTTATTTTAAAACATCAGTTAACTAGAAGAAGTTTCCAAGCAGAACAGCTACCTTAGTTTGACACTTGTTCTCACCTGACAAAGGATCTTCTGAATTAAGTGTCTCTCCATTCCCCAAGGTTATGGCTGGTGGAGACAAAGTGGGTGGCGTAGGTGTTCTAGCCATGTGGACACCATCTGATTCCTCGGGCATCTCTTCTTCACACACATTCTCCACTTGGTAAATCTGCATCCAACAAACTATTGCTTTAGAGAGATTTCCATTCTATCTTAATACCTTAAAAGAGTTGCATAAATACAATTTTTAAAATAAATGATCAGTTAAAGTGTCAAAATATGCTAATCTCCTGATAAACTACTAGTTTCTAAACTGCATAAGAAACAATGAACTCTGGGGACATCTCAAAGTCTATGAGAGCAAAATTAAAGTATTTTGTTACAAACAGCAATATAAAGAGGCACAGTTCTCCTATCAAACAGACCAGTGGACTTGACTTTTTCAGTGTCTTATCTTTATATTTACCATATTTTAATTTACACACACATTTGTAGCTATATAAACACTTCTGCAATATGGAAGCTTTATCATGACAAGTGTGCAAATTGTTCTTTATCTTATACAGCAAGGTAATTAAAGTGAGTATTTCAGAAGAGTACACCAAGACTATCAAGCATTAGTGGTTAGAAGAGATTCTAAAGTATTTTCCTCAAAACTATTAAACTTACATTAATTACTGTCAGCCAGTTCAGCAGATTAGGATTTAAAACCCAACCATGTCAAAAGCAAACTTAGCTTCTACTCTTTTACCCAATTTCTACATGAAATATCAGAGTGGAGATTATCACTACCCTCTCAATATAAATTAAATGGCACACCTTCTTTCTTAACCAGTTTGTAGCCTGAAAAAAGCCTGCAAGAGCTGTTGATTCGTTTGCTCTCATTAATCTCATTAGCAAGTTACCACTAAAGCCTAGCAATGCCATCTTAAACATCAGCATTATTTGCATATCATTTTATTTCACTGATACTTCATTGTGCATTATTTTAGTTCAGTGAGTGAAGCTGAAACCTTTAGTTACAAACTGCAGACATCTGAGATTAACATTGATCTAAATTAAATGGCAGTGACAAGGAACACCAAGACAGCATTGAAAATTCCCCCATTCTCTTATTAAGATCTTTTCAATGTTAGTATAATTAACCAGAACTTTATTATCTTAATAATCTGCTATACACTTTTGCACCTAGTAGAGAGATGATTCTCCTACTCAAAATTTCAATTGCCTGTATTACGTTTGTATTAACATAAAGAGGTAAAAGCTTACAGTCCATATGATATATTTATCGAAATTCATTTTCATGTAAACATGGACACATTTACTTGCTTTTTAAACTTCAGATACACTGCAATTTCATCAAGATATAAGATTTTCAGTCAAAAAGTTGCACTTTCATGATTCTCAGTTGGTATTCTTGACTGATGATCCATTACAGAAAGCCAAAAAAAAACCTCAGAGGAAAATGTCTATTTTCTTAAAACTAATTTCTGTAATCAATAGGTTTCTTCTGGTCCTCTGTCTAGCACCTGGCTTAGTTCCCTCTGAAGTCAATGGGCTGTATTTACAGCTCTTTAGAGAAGCCAATGATAAAAAATAAACGACTGCAATATTACCACTTACCACTGGAGTTTCGATTGGTACTGATGGCTGCACCTGGAGATTTACTGCAACAGTCTGTGGTGGTGGAAGAGTTTGAAATGGCAGCTGGACCAAAGCTTCTGCAGCAGGAAGTTCCTCCTCAGAAACCAAAGTGTTTTGAACCAAAACCTGGCCCTGGGACAGAATTTCAGGCTGCACTTGTAAAGACTGCACAGACTGCAACGGCAGTGGTTGAATCTGGGTTGAAGATGTTGACAGCTGAGGAGGAGCTGCAAGAGGGATAGGTGTGGACTGCAGGGCTGAATATTGCTGGTGTGGTGTCGAGGACACGATCTGTTGGCTTGGGGAAACTAAGCTGGGCTGATCTACTGACCCTATATGTACAGCGGGTGAAGATGGAACCGGAAGATGCGATGGAAGATTAAGTGGCTGTGCAACTGGTCGAACTGAATTGGTACTAGTTTGCTGAGGAGCAGTCTGCTCTGGCTGAAGAGCTGCTGGCACGAGGGAGTTTGCCTGTGACTGAATAAGTGCTTGAGGGTGAATAATTATTGTAGGTGATTGACTAGGGGAGTGAGCAGGTGGAGGAGATACCACTACTGACTGCTGAGCTGACTGGGATGGAGTAGGAGATAGTGTTAGAGGTGGATGATGGATGTGAATAGGTGAGCAATGAGACTGGACACTGCTGGGACCCGGAGGAAGACCATGGCTTGGGAGTGGCAGACAGTGCTGTGATGGAGGGGGCTCCTGACCCGAGGAAGCCTGAAGTGCAATTGGCTGGACTTGCTGTTGCTGTTGCAATATCAGCTGATGATGGGAAATCTTTGGAGGTGGTGAATGAAGTGGGATCTGCTGATGTTTTACTAGAGAATGGGGTTGCAATGGAGAATATGAAGCTGTGAGGAGGAGAAAAAAGTGACAATTAGTGTTTATTTCTTTAAGTCCAGAGAACATTATAAAAATATTAAAAGAAAGGAAGTTTCTACTTTAAAGTAAGACCGGCACAACTTTTTTAACCTTCAGATCTATGTTTAGAAATATATTCTTTGACAGGATATAGTACACAAGAACAATTTATTAGGGAAATATATCAATTTCCAAAGCAAAATGCAGTAATGAATAAAGGAACATAGCCATGCTTTTTACATATATATACACATATACATACTTTCTCTATAAAAGTATGTAATCTTATTGTTTTGGTGCTAGTTCTAATATTATCGCTGATCCAGCCTTCACTTATTTAAAAATTTCATGCAACTTTAAATGGATTTAAACTTTGCTTTGAAACAGGCTGGAATGGAAGAGATAAGCACATCACAGTCAACAGGCTTTCTTGATAACTGCTAAGTTAAAGTTTAGGCAACACGATTTTAAGAGACTAAACAAAATTCCAAGAGTTCTGTATGAATTAAAACCTTTCAAAGTATTTGCCTGAACTTGAATGCACAAACTGAAAGGCATGAATCTAAAAACAGTGCAGCTTCCAGAGATATCACATCTCCTTTAAGCGAACCAGTGACTCCCTAGTAACTCCTTACAGCACATACACATGTATTATCTTCCAATTGCAAACCTTTTCTTGCTTTGTCTTTTCCACTTGAGGAACAACTTATTTATGTTGTCTTTTTTAATTTATTCTGCTAATGAAGATTGATTTTTTCCATACAGAACAGAGCTCCAAGAACATCACAGCTAAATGATGTCTCACGAATGTCTGCCTCACGTCTTAGTCCTCTAAAAGTTGCCATGAAGCCAAGCTAAATTCCACAGAATTCAGACCAATTGTCTAGACCACCCTTACTCTTTCAAAATGAGGAAGCTAAAATGCAAATACACTGTATGCAATGTAAATGCCTATCTAACCAACTGCATGCTTATTTTGATTTATCTCAATACAAAATATTAAGATTCTGGGGCACTATTACCTATGGATTTATAAAAGTACTCGATGTAAGAACACTCTGATGACACAGTCAAGACAGGAAAAAAAAATAAGAACCACCAACAAAATAGATTTTGATGAAAGAGGCTTGAGGTGGTTTCAGCCCATGTATTGCTTCCCAGAGATTGGGGATGACATGTCCTGACAATGAGCATACAGAGAGACAAGTAATGAGAATCATGTTCGTACTGTCAACTCTGTACTGCAATTGCTGTCTTGTGCTTGTATTGTGAGTTAAGAACATTGCTGTATCACTCTGCTAAATCAAAATCCTGTGTAACATCCCTTATCAACAAATAAGTAAATTTACTATTAAACATTCAACTCTATTCATGTGGAATATCTAAAGGAACATGGTCAGAGACCATTGGACTATGACAGAACCAGAAAATACAAATTAACTTTATTTAAAATAACTTCCTTATAACTCCATTTTCATCCTACCTGGTGTTATTAAGTGATGAATGCTTGATGTCCGTGTGACTGGTGTACTCCGACACTCTGGAGTTGGGCTCTCGCCTTTTCTATTGCTTTCTGAGGGATCTGGTTGGCTGCCCTTGGAACTGGTTACAGCTTTATTAGGGCACAGAGACAAGGACTGAGTTTTACTGCTGCTCTTTGGTGGGCCATTCTGTGAACTTGACAACACGCCCAACTTCTGACTGCGCAATGTCAAGTTCTGAACCTGGGAAATGAGCAAAATGTGAAAAATCCTAAACCATAAACACATCCATGACAAACATACACACAAAAATAGCAAAAAAACTTATTATGTAATGCTTCTCATCCCATCTGATTAAAATATATGAGAAGTTAAAAATCTGCATATCAAAGTATCTTTTATGACACAAAATTTCGAGAACAATATGGATCTTGAATTACTTCAGTGATAAAGAAAATACAGTAAAGTTTTTTTCTCCTATTGAACTTTTAAAAGAACTGGAAATTGTTCATTACATTAATTGGAATTAAAACTTGCATCTTTGTCTTTTTTTGTGCCTTCAGAGTGAATGACACAAAGCACCTTAAGCAAATTAAATTTTCATACAGACACTGCAGAAGTGGTCTGTAAGCATGTTTGGAGAGGCTAACGTAAACCAGAGCCTTGGACAGTCAATAGGACCAGAATCTGCTGTATGTTATCCATGTCTTAACAAACCTAAGCCCTTTATTTCTACAGCAATATTAATGTACCTTTTCATCATGACACCTCCAATGTCACATGAAACAAAAGGTTTGTCTTCTGAAATGTAAATCAGTCAGTGATTATTCTCACTAATGTCTGTTATACCACAGCCAGATTCTGTGCATAATGATCCCAGCTTTCCCACCCTACATGCTGAGCTAGAGTTTTATTCTCAAGGATAAAGACTACCCCTGTAGCACTAATTCACATCATACTTTACATGAAAAAGAGGACTAATTATTACCATCACCATCCAGTATTTTGATTATATAATCCTGTCTTCATTCAACAGTTAGAACATGTGTAATGACCAACTAGTTGACATTCTACTTCCCACTGTTCAGGGTGTTACCACAAAATGCATTCAAATCCTGTTCTGAAGACAACAGTATTTGTTTCCTTATTGGCACGTATGAGGCATTTACTATGAGATCTATGAGTACAAATCAACCTCCGGCACACCTTAACAGATAAGGTAACTAATCTGAGATGTCCAGGGCATACATGGGGGACACACCACACATGAAAAGAAAAAAAAAGTATGAAAGCAGAAGGGAAGAAGATTAAGTAGAAGAGTCAATTCACCTAACACAGGTGTGCCACTGAGACACTGCTAATCACTGATGAACTTCTGAGTTTCTCTGATATTTCCACATTGAAGATGATACTGTGAGATCACTGTACTGTACCTTCACAGACATCTTGGCAGTGTAATATACATATCTACATACATACCAAATGTGATTTTTTTCCTTATTGACTGGCATTGCCTACTTGCTCAGGTTTGCTTATACAATACAGAAACATTTCTCTAAACCCAGCTGACTGAAACCCCACGGACATACTTATCACAAGGCAAGAAAGAGAAAGTGTACCAGTGTTACAGCTTTTCCATTGCCTCACTGACTACAGATGAAACTGGATCTTTACAATGTCACTGCTGCAATAGAAACTACTAGACAACCAAGCTTAAAAACATCTGGAGCTAGGGCAGTACTGAACATTGAGAGGGGAGAGGAACAGCTTGAGCTTGGCAGGGTCACCACAGCAGCTCATCTAACTGAATAATGCTCTGTGGTCTGGGGTGAGATTCAGTCTGTCTTGTCAGCAAAACTAACATAGTGAGCTCGCTTGACAACATCCTGCATAAACACACAGTCAGATTCTAGCAAGCTCTGCCTGCCTCACATACCTACTGGAAACCAAAGGGAAGGCATCCTTCAGTGATACACCATTATCTCAGAACAGCTGACACATTTTTAAGGAGTTCAAACCTATCAGAATCTCCTGAAAGGGTCAACAAACATAAGGTCAAAGAACATTCAACTGGTATAATTTACTCAGATTTCTAAAAGGTTTCTGAACAAGGTCTGTTTATCAAAGGCTCTTAAAGAAACTGCTAAGACAGAAGAGAAGATCTCTCATGAGAGCATAAATTTGTCAGATAAATGTTCACTTTTCACAGTTGAAGACTGTGACTAATATGTTCTGTAGGTATCTGTGCTGTGTCATTTTTTTTTTTTTACATATGATCTACAAGTATGTTGAGCAGTGAAAGGTGATACAAGTTCAGCTGATAACATGAAGTTGTTCAAGGTAATAAAGATGAGAGCTAATTACAAAGACCTAAAATGTCATATCCAGGATCCAAATTTTACATATAACATGATCACCTCTATTTGTCATTGTCACACCTTATAGAAGGCGCTGAAGTTACACATAACCAGTACCCAATAGTAGTTTTCATAAGTAAACTTAAGCACAATGTTTCCTTACTTTCCAATGTTGGCCCACTCTACTGGACATACCTTTAATAAATTCACACAAGCTCACCTGAGTAGCTGCAGACTGACAGGAAGATGAGGAAGATGATGAGACAACAGGAACATCAGACTGGACAGCAGCCACAGTGGTCGCGGGAGTAAAAATAAGCTGGTAAATAAGAAAAAATATCTGGTAACAGACTGAAACTTTGAAAATATCTGAAAGAAATGCAACATTTTAAAGAGAGATACTTAACTTACGCGCAGTGATGTGGAGCTTCTAAGATTTACTTTTTTACTTTTAGATTAACTTACTCAAAGAACAATTTATCATGGTAGTTTAAGTAAATTAAAAGATAATAATGTAAAACAAATATAATAAAGTAAAATATTTGTGCTACATATTGAGAAAACTTTCATATATATAAACACACCTGTCATCTTTCATACAAGCATTTTAAAGGACTTTCCCTCTAATATTACAAATGAGTGAAACAAAGGCAAAAGTAGTCAAGAGAGCAACCAAATATCTATTATAATAAACAAAGGGAACTTAGATCTTCCAATCTGTCAAAGTGTTATTTAACAAGCAGAGTTGTTAGATGAACTTTAACTATGCTAATTAAGTTTCATAGCAAGAACAGGTATGAAACAACCAACCTGAAATTATTAACTTCAGAACACCAGCACACCTAACTATCATTAATTTCTTTATAGGCAATATAACAAAGTCAAGCTTTATGGAAGGCATTTAAGAGAGACCATTAGTTAGTCTTATATATGTTTAAAGATATCTCAATTGCAAGGAGCAGCTACAGAAGAAAACATGAAGGTTTTCATCTGGAATTGAACTGAGCTGGTGATGAAGCTGTTGTTATAAGTTAGCTAGAGATAAGAGTTGATATTTTTACAGAAAATGAAAGGTCTTGGTGATGAAGAAAAGACGGGTATGATGTTCAAACTACTGAGGCTAGCAAAAGGATTTTGCAATACCATTCTAACCAGAAACAGAAACTAACAGGGTAAGGTTCACTCTTTAAACTGGGGTGTAAAGCAGTTATTCAAATAGGCATAGGATTTGACATTGAGAGTCTGGATTAAATTTTAGTGTAAATGAATAGGAAAACTGTATCAATAATCCATGTCATTGATAGAGATTGCTACTACAAAAACCAGCTAAGTCACCTTCATATTGCTTCAGGTACTTTTTAATGCACATTGAAATGCAGTGACATGGAACAAATTCATAATTCTTGTTCTGTTAACTAGTAAGGGGTGCATTTAACATCTAGCTTTCTTACAAACCATAGACTCAAAAAATCCCTTCACTGGTAAATGGATAAACAAGTGGTTGATCTTTAAACCCTTGTCTTCAAATTATACTACTTTTTCAATAAACATGGAGAAAACAACAGTCAAAAAAACCTCAACACACAGCATGGCTGGGCATGCCTAAGAAAAATCTCAGAAAAAGAACAAAGGATGACTTTTCCCAAACATGCTTCATAGGTGCAATTCATAGAATCATGGAATGGTTTGGGTTGGAAGGGACCTTAAAGATCATGTAGCTCCCACTCCCCTACCATGGGCAAGGACACCTTCCACTAGCCCAAGTTGCTCAAAGCCTCATCCAGCCTGGCCTTGAACACCTCCAGGGATGGGGCATCCACAGCTTCTCTGGGCAACCTGTGCCAGTGCCTCACTACCCTCCCAGGAAATAATTCCTTCCTAATATCTAATCTACAACTACCATCTTTCAGTTTAAAGCCATTACCCCTCATCCTATCACTACATGTCCTAGCAAGAAGTCCCTCTCCAGTTTTCTTGTAGGCCCTCTTCAGGTACTGGAAGGCAGCTGTATGGTCTCCCTGGAGCCTTCTCTTCTCCAGGCTGAACAACCCCAACTCTCTCAGCCTGTCCTCATACAGGAGGTGCTCCAGACCTCTGATCATCTTCATGTCCCTCCTCTGGACCCGCTCCAACAGGTCCATGTCTTTCTTATGTTGGGACCCCCAGAGCTAGAGGCAGTACTGCAAGTGGGGTTTCACAAAAGCAGAGCAGAGGGGCAGAATAACCTCCCTTGACCTGCTGGTCACACTGCTTTTGATGCAGCCCAGCATATGGTTGGCTTTCTGGGCTCCAAGCGCACATTGCCACATCATGTTGAGCTTCTCATCAACTGACACCCCTAAGTAAGACCTTCAAGAACTCATGCCTGCATCTAATTTTATATACCACCGCAGTCATGGACCTTTGGTTCTGAATCTCAGTGTAACATAGCTGTGATTCTTCCTGTTCCATATAATTGAACAGAACACTCTAGAAAGCTCTGGTCATCAACTCACACAAGCCATAACACTGTCTTTGGCCTCTACCAAGTGCTGACTGGTACCTGAGCATTCATGTACAACTTCAGTAATTTCTATGAAATCCCGTACAGATTGTAAGGTTCAATTCATATGAAACTCACTAGAGAAAGTATTAAATAAAAAAAAAAAAAATCTCAAAGCTGCCCATTAGGAAATGGAAATGCCATATTGACAGGAAATGGCAAAAATCTTGTAAGTTTCACATGAATCCAAAGAAACTGAAAACAATATATCTAAGGCAAATTTAATAAAGAGTCAGAACTCAATGTTGCAAGTGTATTGGAAAACAATCTACTTTTAATATAGACAGACTACAGTATTCCCTTCGACATGGCCAGAAGAGACAGGTGCTCTTTCTCCATTTTTCCCATGCTTGATCAACTTAATTGTAGTATAAACACTTGAACAAGCTTCAGAGAACTAAGCTACAGCAATTCTTTTACTTCTGATGTCTAAACTGTTTCAGAAGATACATATTCACAAATTAGTGACTAAATTCTCAATGCTATCTGAAACTAAATAAAAATATTTATAAATAATTTATGGAAACAGAATAAAAATTGAAATAGTTAAGATTTTTTTGGGGGGGGTGGGAGAGGGAGCGTAAGATGGGTGGACAATGGACGGACCAAAACCAAGCTTAAGCTCTGTAATCAAAACTTACCATTTGAGCTCGTAGATACATTTGAGCCTGGCTTGCACTCAGGGTTGGAGAGGTGCTCCCCAGCAACATAGTCTGTTGGGTAATACTGCTGCTCGTGGTGTTGGAGGTCTGTGAACGGCTTATTATCTGTGCAGGTGTAGGAGAGGTGGAGAGGTTAATCTAAGGAAACAAAAATATTGCTTCTGTCATGGAAATTCATTTATCCTAGGGTCTAAAGCCAGAAAGCCTTTGACAAAAATGGCAGGGGCGGTTGAAATCTCTGAACTGTAAAGATATCAAAAATATATTGAGCCAATCATCACAAACTGGATTCTGGCAAGATCGTACATTTCATTCTTAGACTGCAAGCAACCTCTTTGCAGTAAATAATAAGCAGTTATGAGTATAAACAATGATACTTTGAAGTCAGAAAAATATCCCTCATAGAAATACATATTTACAGAATATGTAGCATAAGCTTGCAATATTTTAAGAAAAATACCTCAATATTTAAGCATCTTTAAATGTTTACATTATCCGACTAGACTGATATCTTTTGTTTTACAGCCTGATCAAGATACTTTGTGCCACCACACGTGGACTTTGATTCCTCATTCTACATATGCACATTTTAAAATGACTGAAGACTACAACTTTCTACAATTTCATATTAAATACTCCTCAACAATTGCTCTTCAGCATCTTCTCAAACAAAAGCTGTTGTGTTTTTGGTTTATTTTTTTTTCCTAACCAGTCTAACAGAGTTAAGTGCCCAGCTCTTTTTTATCACTTACTCAAAAGATTTCCTTGAAAAATTCCAGCCCAATTATTCTGTCAGTTTAACATCAGACATCTTTAAAGACTTTCCCTCCTAAATTTAATGAATGAATGATTTTACTTCTAACAACTGTAAGCCAAAGCAATGCTATGAGAGCTTAAAAAAAATACAGTTAAATCACTGAAGCTATGCACTGAAGTCATGAACAGCTTGAGGGCATGATTAATAAGCAGGATGTCTGTAGGACAAAAAAAGTCCTACTCAAGACAACTGTAGAACTGTACATAAGAGACTGCAAATTACATATCTGAAGGTGCTGCTTAAAGAAATACAGCATGAACTGAACACAGAGCTGCTAATAACTGAAACCTGAGCATACACCTAGAATATGAATAAAATAATTCAATGTGGACAAGAAATGCATGATAAAAGATGATAATCAATAAAAGAATGAATGGTATAACCATTTAATCAGTTTCATATATCTATGAGAGCATTGACTTGGATTCTTCAGATTTAGTGCTCTTTAATCACTGACACAGTTATTATTTTAACCTACCTAATAGTGCCCTGAGTAAGGAAACTAGTGTGAAAAATCCAACAAGAAATTCTGTAAGAGATGAAAGCTCAGGGAGGACCTCCTGCAGCGGTCTGAATGGTTACTAGTGCTTGTGGAGTGAGCAGTGATCCCTCAGAGCACCAAGAGTGGGCTTGGGACAGGTGAAGACTCCAACACTAGCCAGCAATGATAGCGGCTAGCAGCAAGCATCAGGATGACTGGGGCATGCTGGAAGTGCAGCCAACTCTTATTACAGAGTCATCATACTTATTTTTACTGTTTCTGTAATGCTAATTTTAACGATATAGAATTTAAATACTAAAATATTTTCTATTTTTCCAAGTAATTATATAATAACCAAGACAGGTTGAGAATGGATGGAGGGCTTTATTCAGTTACGTACCGAGGTCTGCGACACGCTTGACTGCTGAGTGACACTCCCAGTGGGGGAAGTACATTGCCTCCCACCTGACAGGCTTGCCTAAATAGCAAGAATATGTGTCAAATATTGAAATCAAGAAGTGTTTTTGTGATGCTCATATTATTGCATAAACCATCAGAAACATCCCTCTCTACCATTACGTCTTCTCTGAGTTAACATTAAAAATGCTTCAGTTCGTGGAATTAGTTTTCAGCGAAGCACACTCTGCACTACAGAATGCCATCTGCAAGGTGCTAAATGCCTTGAATTCCTACCCAATTTCAGGCACTCAGATTCTTGCAGATCAAGACTTGAACAAAAACTATCAGAGGTAAAGTCTATCGAACTCTTAAGAATGGAGCTAACTGATCAGCTCACTACCTGTGTTGCTCAGAACTTAAAATGTGACATCATTAAAAACTGTCATTATTAGAATTAACATAATTTTATTATTATTAGAATCCTCTGAAAATAAAACAAACTTTATAAATGCCATAAAGGACATCCTCATACTGTAGAATGATAATTTATGTATGCACATCTAGAGCCTATAACAGTATGCTATTCCAGCCCTTCAGATAAATACAGGGACAGCGATTTCAATTTCTGTATTAACAGACGGCATAACAAATGATTTTCTTTGCTCTGTCTCCATAAATACGCACACACAAATTCGTCACAAAAAAAATGACAAATTACCATAATCTCATGAAAAAGATATAGAAGAAAAAGCCAGCACAGAAGAATCAGTCCCAGTTCCACAAACAAGCAGCTACATCCCTGAAGTCTCTAACTCCGTTTTAGCATTTCCATGTGTAAAACCATTAACAACCACCTCTCTCTGCAAGACTCAACTGTGATCAAAGGAAATCTCTCTACTGCTTGAGTGTTTGCTCTCCTCCAGTGTTTGCTAATGTTAAAAGCTGTGCTTCAGAAATGAAAAGTTATTTACTTCCTACACTTCCCCACTCAGAATTAAAATTGAATTTTGCCATTACTTATAACGCAGCCAAATGTGTGGCAAAACACATCAAGATACCAGATATTCACTATTTTCATTTTATTTCACTAAGATATATTGCTATTCATTGCTTTCCCCTTCCACTTTTTGAGAAAATTATGGGATGAGGATTGAAGTAGTCTATTTTTAATATTTATTTTATTACTGTTTGATGATTTACATGATGCATTATAATGTATGCAATAAAGCATGGAATGGTCGCCTACTGGAGCATCTATAGCACTGGACAAAATCCTCCAAATAGTTTGGAGGAAGATACAATTTAAAATAACAAAGCCCTTAAAATATAACAGTGAATTATTATGAGGCATTAAGCTCAGGCACTTAAGCTGTTATGTTTGACAATGCTCTAGAATTGTAGGCCTGCTCTAGAAAGTAGTACACCATTCTTTTTCAGCAATCTTCACTCTCACCTGTGGTACAGTTGCCAGACTCTGAAATTGGGTACTGCTTAAGTGCTGCTGCTGCAAAGCAGCAGTCTGCAGCATTAGATGCTGCTGTTGGGCTGCATACATCTGCTGGAGGTACTGAGCAGCTGAGCTAGGAGGACGATGCAAGGCCTGCTGAATAACCTGTGATGAATCAGTAGGTAATTAATTACAATTACAAAGTACACCCCATGCTGACATGATGCTCAAGTTTACCTTTACGAGGAAATAAAGCCAAATAAATTCTTTTCACACCAGTTATGTAATACTGAAATTGCTCCATCACTGTTCTCAATCAAGCCACAGAATATAATCAACATAAATATAGTCACATTTTCAAGGAAAGACTGACAATCAGCTGGCAATACAGCATCATTCATAACGCAACATTCAAGCCCCTTAGATTCTTGTCAATCAGTCCTACATAATGTTCCACTTTTTGAAAGATCAGGATAGCATGAGACTCAATTATCAAAC
Source organism: Pterocles gutturalis (assembly GCF_000699245.1). Lineage (NCBI taxonomy): Eukaryota > Metazoa > Chordata > Aves > Pterocliformes > Pteroclidae > Pterocles > Pterocles gutturalis. Next base: position 3,421 of record NW_010108352.1, on the reverse strand, counting down.
CCAACAGAATGGACCGTGCAGAGTCTGAGGAGACCTAAAGAACAGCAAGAGGGGGCTGGATCCAAAGCAGCAGTTACACACACACACAGATACCTCTGGATCCCTGTAGTCAACGTTGGTCAAATAAACAGCTTTATTTTGTGTTATTTTATAAAGGCTTACATTAATAATCCATACCCTTAGGGAACAGCACAAAACCCAAACTTTCTAGCATAGTATTTCCCCCTCTGTTATTTGGGAGGCAGGCCTGTACCCTGCCCTCTTCCTAAGTGGTCTGATACCCTTTGGTAAAAAAATATCTTCTGAAAACCAGTAATTCAGATATTGAGAAAGAAGACAACAATTAAGAATGTAAAGTTAATCTTGTGTAAGGTATTGTGCAGTGCCTGTATTTGAGACCACTGTACAGTACAGGAAAGAGCATCTCATAGCCCAGTACCTGGACAGCATGCCTATCAGAGCCGCTGTAGACAGATATCTGTGGCAGCTGTGTCCTGGAAGTGGAGGTGGTAGTGACAGTAGTTGTAGATGCAGAACATGTTGTTGTGTTTGGTTCATTCTCCATAGCTGTGCAGTGTCCGTCCAGCCTGGCAAAACTGAAATAAAAGTAGATAGAATAATGGACAATTTTCAAACATTTAGGTTTGCAGGATTTGCTATTACTTGATGGCATTTGTTGAGAGACACAGTTATAATCTTGTAAGATTCATCAAGAGTAGCAGTAGGTGACCAGTTTAGGAATGCATGCAAGACTTCCAGCAAGTTACGGAGTACTGCCGCATCCCTCTTCTCCACAGCATAGCGTAGAAACTGCTGGCTGACCATTCCGTACATTCAGCAAAACATTCTTGGCAAAAATCACTGGTGGCATGCTCTATTTGGAAAGACATGGGAAGGATGTAGAAAAAAATGCTTTTACTTTTTACAGCAATACCTCACAAAATATAGCAGCACTCAAGGAAGAAACTACCTATTTAAGCATCTCTGATAATTCCTCCCCAGCCTTATGAGATTTCCCTCTGCTGCAGTGTTCAATCCCTCTCCCAAAATGTCATCTTTAAAACGGAAATGAACTGCACATCTCAGTATGAGGGCTGTTTAGTTTCTTTTTCAGTGTTATTATTATGACTAACAGGAAATAGCATAGTTGCTGTTTATTGCTTTCAAAAGGATGTTAAAAAAAATACAGGTGGGGAGAAGATGTGTTTCCTTCTTACAATGACCAAGGGATCAGGAAAAACAATCACTGAGAGAGCCCCAAGGTACTAGAAAAAAAGCAGCATTATCAAGTGCTTAACAAACAACCCACTGGATGCTGCATCAAGCAGAAACATAATTAGGAGTTTCAACTCATGCAGCTGAAAGCAGAACGCAATGCTGATGGGCTGCTACTGCCACCTCCCAAAACATTGCTACTTTGCAAGTAGAGAAGTGCACACGACGCATAGCTCCTGATTACTTGGAACAGCTAAACTTTTAATAGATACATGGTCACCTAAGGACCTCATGCCTATCATTGTATTGGATATCTGAAGACGTTTTGCCATCAAAGAAAATTCAGGGCAATAAAGCACCCTTTAAAAGCAGAGATCCTTACTATTAGAAATTAAGAAAAAAGGCGGCTTTTTTGTTAAAAATTTAGATCTACTGTGCATTATTGATGTCATTTGTCTACCTACATTAGAGCACAAGTTAACATACATGGGTTAACCATTTCAACTGCAGTCAATACAGCATCACTTCTAAAACCACTTTACATTAATTTCACATAATGCTAATGAAAAGTACCTTGAAAAAAGTCCCGCCTCCTCCAGAAGACATTAAAAGCACATCAAAATATTTACACCTACAACTTGTCTAGCTAGTTTTAGAAGCGAGTTATGCAACCAGTTAAATGAGCCTAAGAAAACATTAGCTGTTTAGTTCCCTTCATTCTCAGCCACATTTTTGATGTATTACTAGTGAGATGTGCAATGTATCTCACTCTACTAGCTATTCCACCAGAGTTCACCCCATGAAAGCTGTTAATCCTTTAGCTGAAAGTGTCTCATTTTCAAAAATAATTTTGTCATTGCCCAAGTTGTTCCTGCAACGGATGTATAACAGAAATGAGAAAGAGCTCCTAAACTTTTGTTCGGCATGGCCTGGCACTGAGGTGCATCTCCAGTTCTCCTCCAATACCTCTCTTAGAGCCGATAGGAGATGCTTACTAGTCACCCCTCAGTCCTACTGCAACACAAACACCGCAAAGCACAGCACTAACATGCAGAAACAGCGTGCCCTCTTTCGGCTGATGGAACAGCGAAGTGTTTCAACAGATGACACTTGTTAGAAACCTCTCCTCTCTGTAAGTGAGAAGTGCAATGTTTAAGGAAGAACAAGAAGTACATAGAAAGTGACTGTTTTTAACGAGGAAACCAAGAATCCATTACAATTTAGCATAGATATTTTATGACAGAAAGCATAAAAACCCTTCTAGGCTTAAAATCAGACTGTGTTTACGATGTCACTTTCATTTACTTTACAAGGCTGTACATGCAGAGGCAACTTCTACTTATAAAAAAAAAATCTCAAATACAATTGGAAATAATCTTCTGAAATTGCTTATTAACTACTCCACAAAACTAAAAAGGCAAAACTCCTAGCTTCCAGTAAAATTAATTTTGTTAAAACATATGGCTATGACCATACATTGATGTAGCCTGGGAGCAACTTAAACTCAGAGAGAACCTCTGCAATGCAAAGTAAGTTTTAGAAAATGCACTGAGCTCTGACTTTAAAAAAACACTATGCATTTAAGCAACTCCAAAATACAAAGCACAAAAGAAAACCATATGGAAAATAAGTATTTATTCAAGTAGCAACAGTATGCGACACCACATAATTTGAAATTACACTGTGCCTAATGTAAATATTCAGTTTTGTTCTCTATATCTTTTGGTCACAGCAAACATCTAAAATGGTAAAAAATTACCCGCTATTCTATACCAATAACGTTAAACTACCTTCTCAGTGGATGTGTGTGTCCCTACTCATGTTTTAGAAAGTTTGGCTTTTGGCAGATGTTACAGTAATAACAATCACTGCTGACAGCCTTCAGCCACAACTGCTATTTGAAAATACTGTTTTGGGTTTTTATTTTTTTTTAACATATACAGTTTATTCCTTTTCTTTCCATTCATGACCTCTCCTTACAACTGCAAAGGGTACAAACTACAGAAAAGAAATGAAAAATTCATCCAAGTCTAATCCCTACAGGCATTTTTGTGTATGACTGAAGGCTCTGAAATAAAACCTTTTTCTCCTCACTCTAACTACAACATAGGCCAACCTTGCCCAAACCCTGGAGTTTTTTTTAAAGAAGAAAAACAGAAAAAGGCCAGCTGAAACTCTGCTCTGTGGGAATACAACCCACGCGCCG
>NW_010108351.1:16843-17372 GCF_000699245.1 Pterocles gutturalis | reverse complement strand
GGGAGCGGGACGGGGTGCTGCCCGAGGCACTCCCGAGCCGCCTCCAGCCCGTCCCAAACCCCTCTGTGGGGTTTATTTTTCCTCCTATTTTAAATAAAGTATGATTTTTTTTTTTTCTTCTTCAGACAAACGGCTTAACATTCGAGAGTCATGCATTCGGGCACAAAATAAATCCTTTTTTTTTTCCGTACCTGTTGTCAGAAGGTACCTTTGGCGAGTACCTGCATTCTCTAGGGCTCAGGCTGTCAATGTAGCGAGCCGCTTCCACAGCAGCGCTGAGGGGAAGTTAACACAAATCCTTTTGTCACACCTGTCGCTGTCCGTGCAGGTTTAGGATAGGACCGATTCCTGAATCGTTTTACATGCAAATGGTGGAAATTCCATAAGGTCAATTGTATTTTCTCAAGACAATTTGGGGTTAAAATTTTGAAAGAATACCAAGTAATGTGTTTGCAGCCTCACTGCTTTCCTTTATTGAATTTTCTCACCACATCTAAAGAGAGTCAGTCCCTCTGCATGTTTCACTGCT
>NW_010108351.1:0-16812 GCF_000699245.1 Pterocles gutturalis | reverse complement strand
GGCATTCCTCGCTCTGGAGATGGGGCTGTTCCATCACCGCAGGTTAGGGAGTTACGATTCCCTCTCTGAACTGCATTGGCTGACTTCTAGCCTTCACAAATGGGAAATAAAATTAATAAATTTTACAAGTGCCCTCTTGATCTAACTAATTTGCTTCACAATACACGGTGATTGTTAGCTCACCTTATGGCTCATAATTCAATGCACCAGATTAACTCCATCCCTGGCAGTTGTCTGTCCAAACCTTTCTATGACTCACTCCAGACAGAACCTTAAAGGAAAAAAGCCAAAGTTGTCTGAATGTTCCTTTTCCAAACATCAACAGAATTTACAGCTCTCAATTCAGGAATATTACTGCTTTCTCCCTTTTATTCCTGTGGCGTATTCTGAAGGAACATCCCAAATTTTTATGTCTTCTAAACTTCTGAAGTTTCCAAAGCCAGGGTTTTCAATTCAAATTCCTATTATATTGAAAACACATGAAAAATAAAAATAATGGAGATGATCTAATCCCTTATTGCTCTTGCTTTAAAAACCAGCGCAAGGTCCCAGGCCTTGTGAGCTACACTTCCCATAGGACAGAGGATTTGTTGGCACGAGGGTTTACTAGACGTGAGAGTATTAATCCACGAAACAGTGTCCATCTGAAATCATGTTGCCCCCTCGATATTCTACACAGAAATGGATTTGCTCCCATATTAAGCTTCTCGATTGTGTGGATATCCTGATGCAGCTTTGGGGCCTCTCTGTTATGAAGGATTTTGCCTACAACGTGCTATGAGGTATGTGGTGGAAGCCAGCCAAGAGTGACTGAAACTCTTGGATGTGAGTTCGAACGCACAAGTGTGCATGGTTTCCCTCCTACAATTCATTCTGAGTAGCTGGCACTGGTTTCAAGTTATCACTGGCCAACATGAATGGAAGAGTGTTACATACCGCTTGTCCTCACAAGCATTTGGATGCTCCCAGAGATGTGCTAGACACCTCACAGCTGAGGGCTTCAGCACCGCAACTCAGCAGCTGTAGTACTGAGCCGTTCTGGCAGGAATATTAACAGCTTTGGTCTTTCTTGGTGCTACTTCTCATTTTTTTTGCTCTTAAGCTGTCATTGCAGCACGAACTGGGCATCACATCTTAGCCATGCCTTTAGAAATACATCTCTAAGACATTGCTGAGTGTGCTTCTGGCCAAGATGTAAGCCTGGCCCCCAGTACCTCACAAAACAAACTGTAATAATGGGGTGTTGTGTTATCACTGAGTACTACCACAAGTGGCATAATTGTGGCTGTTCACAACATCTGAGGTCACAGCTAATGTGCACCACCCCAGAACCAAACAGGTAAATGAGGAGTTAAATCAGGCAAGAAATGAGGTGGGAAGGAAAGTGGTGGTCTGCTGAACAGAGGCACATTCAGATGACTTCTAGTCTGTACCATGACCTAAGGCAACACCTATGCTGCTGTTGTTGCTATGCTAGGCAGGGACTAAACCCTATTTCCAAAATGTATGCACTGACTTGTGTCCATATATTCAATAGACACTGAAGCAAACTCTCCTCTGTCCCATGCCTGTGATTGTTTGCCAAGGAAACTACTCACCGCGTTTCATTGGGACCTATTGTCCCAAACCAACTATATTCCAGATGTTGGATTCAAGACTCTAGGATGTAGATGAACATCACATATCACAGAATGGCTGAGGTTGGAAGGCACCTCTCCAGCCCCCTGCTCAAGCAGAGTCACCCACAACAGGCTGCCCAGGACCAGCTTTTAAGTATCTCCAAGGAGGGAGATTCCACAACTTCTCTGGACAACTTTTGCCAGTGCTCAGTCACCCTCACAGTAAAAAAAGTGTTTCCTGATGTTGAGGGGGATACTCCTGTGTTTCAGTTTGTGGCCGTTGCCTCTGGTCATGGCACTGGGCACCACTGAAAAGAGCTTGGCTCCATCTCCTCTGCACCCTCCCTTCAGGTATTTGTAGACAGTGCTGAGACCTCCCCTGAGCCTTCTCTTCTCTAGGCTGAGCAGTCCCAACTCTCTCAGCATTTCCTCATACAAGGGACGCTCCAGTCCCTTACTCATGTTAGCGGCCCTTCACTGGACTCTTCCCCCATAGCTTCATCTGCTTTCCATCCAGTCAGTCTCCAGCATGTACTGGTGCCCGGGTTTGTTCCCCCCAGGTGCAGGACTCTGCGCTTGTCCTTGTTAAACTGCATGAGGTTCCTGTTGGCCCATTTCTCCAGCCTGTCGAAGTCACTCTACAGACACACCACATGCATTCAAATTTGAATTCCCCGATTTCCTGTTAATGGATGCCTTCGGTTTATATGAGCACAGGTCACTTCAGCATGAATCATCTAAACTCGGGAAAAATGAAATGCTTTGTACCCACAAGCCTTTAGTCTCCTGTTGAAACTTTAACTTAGGCACTGAAATGCCATTCAGTATCTGTCCTTAAATCATTATGTTGCGTATTTGTCCTGTTTCTGATAAATTGTTTATTTTCAAGCTAATTACTTTGAAAATTATACCTTAGTGAATTCCTATCTGTATAAATTAGATTGTGTTCTGACATCACTGCTGACTACTTATGCCCTTATACATACACATAGATATGCATTCGCACTTACACAGAAGTTGATAATTCTGATTATGCTCTTTCTCTTGGAATACTACGGTGAAAAAAGATGAAAAAAATGTGTTTAAGAACTTCCAGCAATAGTTCCATCTCAGTTCAGCTTGGCTGTTTAATCATCTCCTACCTGGAGCATGTTGAAACATGCTTAAACATATGCAACATAGGCTTAAAAAAAAGGTAGCTTGACTTCCCTGGTGATAGCCTCAGCTTTTTGCCTTTCATATTGCTGGCTTCTACACATGAATGCTCTCTCTCTCAATCATATTTTCCCTCAAATTCAAGTCTTCACACAGCACTTCCTCCTTTTGCAAAATCAGCAATCTTTTTATCTTTCTCAAGTGAGCTGAATCCTATCTTGTCTTGTGGTCTTATCTGATTCAGGTTATTACTGTGAGAAATCGTTCTAACCATTGCATGGTTCTAAGTCTGCAAAAAAACTCTTGGTCCTTCCAAGTTTTTTTGCTGAAATCTGTGTAAAATTTAGGTGTTTCTGTCATGGTGGTTATTACTACACCCACACACACCCCAATTTGTACCTATAAGATGGACAGATTTATTACTTTGGGCATCATTCCGTAAGCCATGGAGGGGTTATTGGTTGGAGAGTTACATGTAATAGCAACAGTTTTCAATTAATAAATAAATACTTTATCTAGTCCTGCCATTTCAAAGGTAAGGTACATCTTTTAACCAAACACTAATTAGTATTTATATTATTTTTGTTGAGATTTTCTTGCAGGCAGCCAGTACAGTGACCAAGGTAATTGAAAACAAAGAGCAGCTAGGCTATTGTCTGTTATTAGTCATTTCATTGTTACTTCTTTAAAGCTATTACAAGTACTACTAGCCAAAAAGCAAAGTTACTCTAGATTCATAATGCTCTCTGGACTAACCAGAAACTAGATTTTAAAACAAATCTAACAAGGACACAATATTAGCAATGCTTAATATAGTTATCTTTTAAATACTATGCAAATATTAACTAATGAGTCCTTAAAGGGTATTTTTGTTGTGGGTGTCGATAATAGTATTGCTCTCCACATACTTGACATAGAATATTACTCCGTGAGACTGCTGAAGATCAGGGAGTGACTCAGTGAAGGTTATGATTAGAAGTCAGAGGTTCTTGACTCAGGGCTGAGTTCAGACTACGAGACCGTATCACCGCTCAGACATGATCTGAAGCTGGGGAATGCTGTTCCATGTTAAAATGCAGACACTTAATTTTTCCCCTTAGTTAAACTGGAAAAGGCTTTACAAGTTTTGTCTACACAACAAGAAGAAAAATGTGGCCTAAGATTTTAGAAAAATAATGGCCAAAACAGTAATCGACTAAGAGAAGGAAAAAAAAAACAAACAACATTGTTCAAGTTTATAACTGTACTATATTTTTTCCATGTCATTACAATACCCTTCATTTGTGAAAGTGTTTAAAGATTATTCTGTAGCAAACAATATGGGAAACGAGCCATACTTATGCATTTTCTCTAAAAAGTTGCTAGCTTCAGATGGAAAATACATTTATTGTTTCTTTTCAATAGTTTCTATTTCATTTTCAATACCTTATCCTGAAAAATCCTACTATCTGCATATATTGTAGTAATATCTTTCAAACCAGTGGATGGCAAGTTGCTAATTACATGCCGTGGGTGATGACTACTTGGCAGCAGAAAGGCTTTTCTATCTCTGGGCTTAGAATAAGCTATTGTTATAAATATGTTTTGTTCCATTTTAATCAGGGTATTGAGACAATTGTCATCTTTGTAGAATGATCAAATGGCCAGCTTTGGAATTCAAGAAACTCAAAAAATCATTAGGTATTTCTGTTCTAAGCTGCAAAACTACCACTTGCTGCTCAAGTCACATGGCATGTACAGTGTAAGATGGATTCATTAATGAGGAGGGCTGAGGATTTTCTGTCACAATTTGCCAGGAAATTTGCTTATGAAAAGAAAGGAAAGACTTCCTTCCTATTATATCAGGTTCATAGGTTTCAAGTTAATAAATATTCAAAAAAATAGCAGCATAGATTCAGAATGTATTAATTTTAGTTAGCTGTTTTGAATGTATGTCAATTTGATTGAAAGCTCCTTAGTAATACTGAAATTGGTTACGGGAAAGGGATAATGGGGATGGAAGAGAATTAAAAAGAGACCAAGTTGCTGTAAGCACAATTAACACTTTAAAGCATCTTTATCCTTTTAAAGAAAGTAATATGTAATTAAAACTTCTGTTAAAAATTGATTTTAGGAAGTGCAATAAAATAGGACATGCTCTGGACTAAGAACTCTCACTGTTATACTGAAAACAGCTCATTTTTTCCAGCAACAATGAAAGAAAAGTATTTTTTAAATCTTTTAACTTGCACAGGGTAAAAAATTAAATTGCTATACCCAGGTCTTCAGTCCAGCAACAATCCAGACTCTTCCCAGAGCAGAAGAGCAGAATGTCATTTATAGCCAGCTGGAAACATCATCATAACTTCATCTTTCCCTCAGCAACAGTAACTTTGGAGAACAAGGCTAATTTAGCTGATATTTTTTAAAGAAAAGAAGTATCCTTCAGCACTGCCTTCAACTTCCTCATGCCCTTCCCCTTTTTCTGTACAAATAAATTCCTCCTCCCTTCTCTGCTCCTTGAACAGGCAACACCGAAAGCACAGCCCAGCCTGCCTGTGCCCTTGGAGGCAGCGGAGAAAAAGCAATAAACAGAGGAGGTTGCACAGGAATAGGAAGCTCTTCAGAATGCAAGGTAACGCACTGCAGGATCAATGACATGAATGTCTGCTATAAACTTGGGAGCTCATCAGCTGGAAATCACTGAGGTGAGAAAGGACGTGGGTACTAGTCAGAGTTAGAGAATGTCTGTCAGCTGCCAAGGTGATGTGTCTAGAAAATACCACAAGTATTGCTTGCAGGGGAAGAGAAGAGGTGGAAATATTGAAAGTGTTGATGCTATTCATAAGGCTGCGGTAAGTCCTCACCTGGCACGCTGCTTAAAGTCCAGGGAAAGTAATTCAAAGTGGAAGAGGTGGAGAGAAGAGCTGTCACCGTGATCACAGGAATAAGCAGCCTGTCTCATGACAGGCAAGGTGAAGGTGGAAGGGTGATACAGCTGCTGCGTGTGAGGGGGAAGATAAATGCACAATGGTAGCTAACAAGTATTTAAGATGAAAGAGATTTTTGGCATAAAAATGATTGAGTACAAACAGTGCACATAGTCTGGAAATTAGAAGAAGATTTTAAATCATCAGCATGAAGCAGACTCATCCTGTGAACAGCGGGGGCAAAGAGCACAGCTAACATTAAGATGGAGGTTGAGCAACCATAGGACGTTATTCATCAGAGTGCTAGATTGGACTTGATGACTTAAGAGGATCTTATTGATCACTGACCCTATAGTTTTCATTGTGCTGCGATCAACAACAACAAGAATGCTGACAATAAATCCTCATCTTTAACATTTAGAGTTGCTACCAGCTGATCCGGCTGCGGTGTTTTGTTTGTCACATTGATTGTTTCAGGCTGTCTGCAGGCACTAGCAAAGAAGAGCACTCGCATTCTGTTCACATGAATATGAACATCACCTTCCAAGTCATAATTTTTTAATGAAAGCCTGTATTCTGGAACACAAGATGTTAGCCTCCAGGGAAATGTATCAGGTTGTCATCTGTCCCAGAAGTCAACAGGTAAAGAAAAAAAGAGGTGTTTGGTTTTTTTTTTTCTCTGCTAGAATTAATTTGAATACTTTATTTTTCTGCTTATTAATATTTCAGTTCTCCGCAAACATGAAATGGATTAAAATATCAGATATGCTGCTAGAACTCTTATTTTTGTCACATATTATTTTGATTTAGTCATAACAAATTATGCCAATAGGTTGCCCATATGTAATCATGCACCATGCGCAAAGATCTTAATTACCCTGTTCATCAAGTAAGGATATTCATGATAGCACATTTTATCCAGGGTATTATCCTATATTGTAATATACGATACCACATGAGTACCACATGGGAGAAGGATTTAAAAAAGGTTACAGGCTAATAAGAGTATTTTATTCCACTCAGGAAACTCAAGAGAAATAGTTCTTTTCAAAGATCCAGGGACTGTAATTATGTGCAAAAAGTTAAGTCACCTTAAAGGTAAATGCTAACCCAGACAGACTGCAAGATTAAGATTCAAAGCTGAAACATCCTATTGTTATTAGTGCTCCACTGCTGTAGATGTTGTGCAAATATACAGAAAAGGTGGCTCCCATCACAAGGAGTTTAATTCTACCTTTCATCTTGTGTTGTTCTAGAGAAGAAATTGCAGCAGGTTTAAGCTGGGAGATGGTGGTCATATAATAGCAGTGACCTACAGTGCTTTATAATGCCATGAATTTTGTAATACCCTGTGAAATTGACTGGGAGCTGTGCCTAGAAAATGATGCTTCAGCATAGCCCCAGATGTCAGACCTACCATTTCATTTTATTTACCCAATACGTGCCACACCCCTTCTGTATCCTGCCTTGTCCTAGGTCATGAACTCCATGGGTCAGGGCATGGAAGGATCTAGAGAAATAAGCTGATTTATACAAAATCTGTATAAGGCTCTCTGCCCATTATTTGCCCGTGAGGTGTTATAGGTATTTGAGATTATACAGATACATTAACAGTAAGCCACACTTCTATCATCCTTCATTTCAGCAGTGGGAGCACAATTGGCATCTCTGTTGCATGACAACACTACTACTGAGATTCTGTAACACTGTGCTCTGTCTTCCAACATGGTTTGTAATAATTTAGATGGTATTTAAAGTCTGGGTCCTGCAAACCAATCAAGTGCATGTTTGACTGTACACACAGGAGCAGTCTGTAGCAGCAAGGCCTAAGAATCCGTATGACTCCAGATTCAGAGGGCTGGACTCAGCTGCCATGCTCCCCGCTTCCCTCCTCTCTTGCATCAGCTCAGTCTCATACTCCTGGGCAAGGAATCGACACACTTTGCAATACTGTGATGAGGATACAAATAATTCTAGTCATGCAGTAGAGGAATAAATTATGGGCTGAGTCAGGGGGCAAATGTCTCTTCCCATGGCTGCAGCAGGCTGCAGTGTGTTCCCAGGGGCACGCTGCACCCCAGCTTCTGTGCCTGGGTGCAAGCTGGGCTCTGAGGACGTGCTGCTGTGGGGCTGGGTTGCTCTTCATGACCCATCAACACAGGGGGCAGAAAGGGCTGTGACTACATGGGTGATAGTTTGCTCCTTCTCAGAAAACAAACAAATCACTATTGGATAAAGAACAAAATCAACCAGAAATAGCAAGCAACTTGCAAACCTTGTATTTCCTAAAGCGTTATTCTCCCACCACAGTGAAAGTTCTGATTAATTCTCAGAGCCTCTTCTCTTCGAGAGGCACTTCAGGAGGGCTACATTGCCAAAGACAGGCCTGCACGGCTGCAGCGTGATCACCAGGAGCATGTGCATGTCTCTGTGCGCCAGGCAGAGCCATTTGCTGCTGATGGGAGTAGGACAGAGCTCAGAGATGAACTGCACATGAGGCAGCCACTATGTTCTCCGGCCAGTGAAGGGGACATCAGCAAAGCAGCTCATCCTCAGAATCTCTCAGCCTCTTTGAGAAATTGTTCCTTCTCTCTTTTATTCCACTTCTACCAGCACGTTGTCCCCATGGTTTAAAGTTCAGTTTCCTGTTTAAAGGGGATGCAAGCAGGTAAGGATCTTAGAAAGAAGGGGGAGAATTCCTTCTCCCCTTTTCTTGCCTTTTCCTTCCTTTTCCTGCCTTCCTTCTTGCTTTTTCTCTCCCGTTCTTTTCCCATCCCCTCCCTCTCTCTTTTCCCCCTTTTTTTCATTTTCTTTCCCCAGAGAAACTAGACATAAATAAGGTCTGCATGTTTAAAACAAAACCACACACATTATACAAACCTACTATAATATTGATCTCAGCAAGGCTATGATCAGATGAAAAAGGACAAAATTTGCCCTATAGTAGTGATACTCTAAAAAAATACGGAGAAGCATTGTCAAATTTTATACGCCAATTTACACAAATATAAATTTAGCATATTAGTCTCGAATATCTAAGCCATCTGACTACCAGTCCTCGGATTCAGAGGCTGTCGGTGATACTGCACTGAGATAAACCTAACCATGGTGACTGACCTTCCCTCCTTCTCTCTTGCCTTCCATTCGCTCTCCATATAAATCATATATGGAAGTTTTGTAATTTTAGAAGTGTTAATATAACATCCTCTGATTGAAATGTCTGTAGGCTACAGGACTCAAGTTGTAATTTTACAATGTAAGAAACAGACACAGTAGAACCACTGGAAGTGTTTGTGTATCTCTACAGATGTGATACCATAATCTTAGGCAGAAGGGAATTCACTTCGCTGTGATATTGGAGGCTGATTACTGATCGTCTCTGCTTGTCAATGGGTGGGCCTAATCCCCCTAGTCAGCCAAATGAGCTCCAGCTTTAAAAACACAGTGGTTTGCTGTGGTCACAAAGATGTTGAAAAAGCTTGAAGGTTTCCTGAATCTAACTATTCAAACTATTGTTCTCCTTCATGCCCCAGATGAATAATATGATAACAGGTACCCCACAAACTGTTTTCCCTGATCTAGTACCCAACTGGAGTACAGGGGCAAAATACCTAACAGGTTTTAAGATGAACCTATCTATTAAATGCTGCAAGGCATGAGGGAAAGCTGAGGTGTACTGAGTTCAAATAAAAGGCCCAAGTTTGCAACGAGTGAGCACCAGAGCCAAGGGACAAACTAAAGAGCTCTGATTCCTACTGAGGAGCTTCCACCCCCGTAGGTTTTTGTGTCAGGTATTTTTCACTGAGGGGCACTATTCCCTAGCAGGCTCTCCCAATCAGTACAGGGCATTATTTTTAAATTATTTGGCTAGAAATAGTATTTTGCTCTTCCAGACAATATTTGCCATTTGAAGCTTGTTCCTGACTGCAGACCGGTGGAGGTGCATGTTTCGCCTGTAGCACAGGAACATTCTCCTTCTTTCTTTATCTTAACAGTGCAATATTTCTTCTCTTTGACATAAACAGTGTCCAAAGTACTCTAATCCCATCCACGTACAGTACAAACAGAACAAACAAGGAATGATTTATGCACGCTTGACTGTGCTCTAAATCTTATTAGATGAAGATGAATTATTGTGCTGGACTGGGACACATTCTTCTGAAAAATCCATCTTTGTAGATTTCTAGCACTCAATCTCGCATCTGCAACTGCATTTCAGCATGCTATCGCTGTGTTCCACTTGGTGATCTCTGCTGTGCCATCCACAGTGGCCCTGAAGGAGCACTGACGCAGGTTCCCTTGCTAGCAGACTGCCATAGCTGCGAGATACAGCTCCCGTTATATCACTTACAAATGATGTTTTCTCTTGTGTTCTATGACAGATGTCATTTCCCAATTTCTGCCAGATGTTGATATTGTTACTTAAGCAAAAGAATTAATCCTCTCCCTGTTTCCTTGCCATCATCATATTGTATGCACTATATGCTCTGCCTTCATAGTCACTTCTGAGAGACAAGTCTGTCAATTTATACACAGAGCAAGAACTTAACCTTGTTGACATTTGACAGCAAGCCTAGGGTTTACATCGTTTGAGAAGTCATATGCACAGCTATGGCATATAATTGATGATTTCTTCTAGAGGAACCCTGTATTTGAAAAAGCATGTATTGTTGATATATGTTCATTTGGTATCAGAAAAGGCCCAATATGGTTTGCACTGAAGGACAGGATAGGTATATTAGGTATTGCTCAAACCAGCAAAGCAGTAAATTAACAACACACAAGCTATTTTCTCCCCTTCTTTCATTTTCTTCAGCTTTCAATATGAAGTGATCAAACACAAATTTGTCTCCTCCCACAGTATCTTACTTTCTACCCATATAAACACTGAATAAAACAGATTTTCAAGTTCCTTCTTCCAAAGGTCACATGGTGACAGCATTTCTGCAAGACAAGCTCGTCACAGTTTTTAATAAATCAGTCTTTATATAAGCATTTCTGGAACTCTTGTAGAACTGGCAGGGTAATGAAAAATGTCCCCTCACTTAGCTCTCAGACCAGCACATTAGAATAGTTTTCAGCAGTTTTGAAATGTCCGTTAATATTTTCTAATGAGAGAGCTGTTACTGTTGTGTGAATATACATATCCACATGAAAAATACGTACCCAGGCATTCTCTGTGTACCCACAAGACTTATATTTAACTGAGGAACCGAGGAGAAAAGCAAGTGAGAGATTCAGGGATGGTCCAGGAACAAAACAGAGAGTTTGGAAAGCCAGAGGAGGAACACCTAGAGGCAGTGCTTGTGTTATGGGGAGATATCCTGGCTTGCAGCCCTTAGCCCATATTGCACTCCTCAAAATGGAGTGACTCATCATACTCAGATCAAAGGCAAGGAATCACCTTGGTCAAGCCCAAGAAGTCAAAACCACCTACATCCACAGCAGCTATGTATATGATATAAATAGTGCCACAGACAGATGGTGGATCAATAGTGTGACACAAAGCCCCATTAGAGAAGAGCGTTAGGAAAGGCAAAAGGACACACTGCAGTCTGGCAAGGCAGACAAAACCAGCTACCCGCCTGCAGTTTTGAAGTTTCTTTCAAAAAAATCTGTTGTGCACAGCTGTGTCCATTTCCAAGCAGTGAAGAAAACAGATACTCTCCTAGCGTTGCACTGTGGTAGCATTAATCATGATGAAAGACATTTAAAAGACAGTGTTGCACTGGTAAGCAGTCTAGTAGTGACCAGTGCTTTACAGTTGATTTTGAGACTTAACATGTCTGCCTACCTTTGAAATGGATTGGCTGAGGCTGCTGAAGAATTCTTTGTACTAAATGGAAAAAATAGTCTATGCTCTTATTTTATTCAGTCTTATATTTTTCTTAATTTATACAATGCTTATGAAAGTTAAGATTCTCAACAAATGAGTTTTTGTATTTCTTACTTGCTACTCGCTGGGATAGTGGAGAGGCAAACCTGTACAGCTTCATTTGCAACAGGCAATAATCTGATTGCAGGGTCACAGCTACTAGTGAGCGGGTAACTACTTCTTAGTTCATGTGTCCCAGCTAAGATACCAGACAAAACTAGCCATGGTGGTTACTGGTTATTTTCGCTGCCAAAGGTATCCATTAGGAACTGAACTGAGAATTCTCACTTCGCAAAAGCCACTGAATAGCAATTAAGAGAGGTTTATTATGAATTCTTTCTGCATACAAAGCTACCACTGACTTAAGAGGATTTTTTTGTGTGTCAAGAAATGTAGGACTAGATATCAGATGGTAGTGATTTCCACTTGGTGTGGACATAAGTCAGCTTGAAATATCAGCTCTAGAAGCAAAAAGTTCAATGAGAGTAATGATGCCCTTGAGACACCCAGTTATATAGGTCTTTGTTTAAAAATAATGAATCACCTCCTTTCCCCTACCCCTTTAAATCAGAAGAATAATATTTTTCTATATAATCAAGAGGCTGCATTCACAACACAATCTAATGGGTGTGATGACAACTGTTTTCTTCAAAAAAGTTATATTATTGCACAGAAAATGTCCCCCTATTTTGCAGTAAATTGTCCCCAGTGCAACATTTTTTCTTTCAGCCTTAATTTAATTTTGAAGCATTTGCTTGTTCATGTTGTTGTCCATATAAACTTTTTTTTTTTTTTATTAGATGTGCCTTTTACTTCTTCTACCAGGTACACCCTCTACCAGAGTAGAAATACGACTTTACATAACAGCAGGTAATACAAACTTTTAAATCAATCCAAGAGTTAGTATAATACAGTGTTAATTTTAGTATGGTATATAGAGTATGAAATATTTTTTTATATCCCTAAGTCATTAACAAACAGAGTTTTATGTTTTGAAATCAGGTAGTTACCAAGGGGTTTCTCTTTAAATCTGTCTCATTAACCAAGGAGAGAAAAATCAAGTACCTACTCAGGAGCTGGGAAATTGTCACCATGTTGAACACGCAGTTACTTCTGCATTAAACAGACAGCGTAGGCAGTATTTGTATAGGAGAAGTGGGAGAAGTTAAAACACATTAACCCTCTTGACACGTCATGCTCAAATGGTTGTGGGCAAAATAAGTATGTAAATTATACTGCCTGTTCAGTTTGACTCATTTCTTGAACTGCTGACCAAAAGCAGCAGGATTTCAGAAGTCATCTCTCTTCTTCTCCTATGCGCAGTGATACATTTTCTGAACTGCCACTTGTATTTTACTATGTACAGGAGGGACAAGTACTCTGACTATTAGCTAGAGTCCTGGGTTTACTGAAACTCTGTGAGCTCTCCAGTGGGTGTCCAGCGATCATTCAATGCTCAATGTCAATGCAAGAACTCAGCTTTATTCTATGCCCTCTTCCAACTGACTGTGTATAACAGCAACAATCTCACATGTGTAAACATGATGAAAATGTAAGTGCAAGAAAAAGGACACAAAACCGAAAGGACTCCATTTTTGCAGTGATGAGTTTTTAAAGTCACAGCATCCAATACTACTTCTTCCTTTCCAGACCAAAACTATTAGCAAGAGCACTTGAAAACTAACATTGAACTAAGATCAAAGTGCACATACAACCAACCTTATAGCAATCCACATGCATACTTTAATTGCTAACTTAGAGTTATGCAATCTGTTATTCAGAATTTATTTCACTGACTGACTTTAGCTCAAAGCCTTTTTTATCCCTGAAGTGTCACAATGTTGATCTACCTCTATTTCCTCAGAAAATTGTAAAAAAAATGGTAGAATTCTCTATCATTAAAAGTGCACTGTATTTTCCAGAGAAATAGCCAGAGTATCCGAAGTATCATACACAAATTAAATGGAAGTCAGAGGAGAAAGCTTCAGTGTTAGCAGGTGTTGTTTGTGCAAGAACACCTGCGTGGTTTTCTAAAGACACCTGCCAGAACCCTTCTGAAATAACCAGCAGGAAAACACGCTTGGCATTGGCCAGCTCCCCAAATGCTACCCTCCCTATAGAGCAAAACATTTCCCTCTAATGCGTGAATTGTTTTGAAACTGTCTCTTTTCCCCTCTATAACAGGCAACACATGCTACTCTGTATTTTTCTGTGATTCCCAGCAAAATCAATCTACCCACCCACAAATGTCTTAAACTCTATTTTTGTAGATTCTCAAAAGTCACTGGGGAGATAACTGTTTGACTTGCTTGACTTCCTTGAGAGCAAATTAATTCACTCCATATATACTTTACCTTTTCTTATATTATTATCTTGCTCCTGTAGACCTTATTCAATGAGGCAAAACCTTCACTGATTTTAATGACAATATTGCTGCAATAATTACTACAGGTTGAGCCCTAGAAAACTTTTCCCTTCTTTTTTCTAATTGTGTTTTTAGAGGCAAATTACCTGTGGTGCTTCCTGCAATTTATTATGCTTGAGAGTGCAGGAATACACAATTTATACGTCTTTTGCTGCAAAGCCATTCCCCCTGCTGACAGTTGATACCATTAAAACCCCAGACGTGGTGTTTCTAACTCATACTTGAATTCAGACTGGTGCTACGTGAGCAGCCATACAGCCTCTCTACTCTCAGGTATTACTGGATGGGCTTCTGTTGTGCCAACTTGACAGCTCTGGCTAACCCTAGCAACTTCTGAGTTTTGTGAGTTGTTTTGCTTTAAAAGCAGTATGTGGTGCTGAGGCCTGAATAAGTACAAAATATGTTACCATCAGATAATACAAACAAATTCTCTGAGGCACAGTAGATGTCCTTACAAGAATGCTCTGCTCTGCTTGGTTCAGTCTTCTTGGTCTGCAAGTTTTAGACTATGCTGGAACTGGAAATAATTCAAAAGCTAGGAAAAAAAAATCTCATTTCAGAGAAGCTTGCAGTCATTTTCAAAGAAAACTCATTTAGTTTTCTATCCTTCTGACCAAAGAGCATGTCTTTTTCTTTTGTCAAACCTGAAAGAATTGTGGAACTTAGGTACAAGTATATGTCGTGATGTTAATGAGGCTTTTCCTTAGTTTCAATTCACTGTATGCAGAAGCAATCAGACTGAATTACATTCAGAAGAAAAAAAATAAATCACAAAGCCCAAGCCAGATGACAGGTATAATTTTGATTCTTAGATATACAATTCAGAATGAGGGTCAATACAGAAAGCTTTAGGAAATATCAACTTTATTTTTGTTCAATATTCGTGTCTTTTCATGCCATGCACAGAATTTAAATCAGTTCTTACATTCATGTGGTAAGTACATGTATGGTGATACTTCCTTTATCGCACTTTCCAAACTTGTTAGCATGTTGGGGTGGGTTTGGTCTATGGGCGAGTGGTGATGGTGTTTCTAAATTGCTCTGGATGTATAAAGAGGGAAGAAGAGAGAGGAATAAAATCTGCAAACTTCATTAAGATGATAAATGTGAAAGGTTGGTGATTTATGCAAATAGTCAGGATTTTTTTAGTCAAAGCAAGGAATTTCCTTCTACAGGCTGCAAGAACAAGGACTTTGAAGAAAACCAGAACAGAACGTGTGACCATTCAAATGAAGACGTGTGGACACCTTAATCGTTTTGCCTTACCCCTATTGAACATGACAGCAAAACTTTAAGTAACAAGTTGATGAAATGCTTGCGTTTAAACTCATACCAAGGTTAGAGTTAAGAAAAAATCTCAGTGTAGAAATATTTGAACACTTTATCCTAATATTTATTGCCAAAATTATTTCTTGTAAGGCCTTGACATTGAACCCCTTCACTTTGTTAACTGCTAGACAAACAGAACAAAACTGATGGTGTCTATTGCAAATATCAGGGAAGAGATGAACACAGACACACCAAGGACACACAAAGAAACCTGTCTGAAGCAATTTTAACGCTTCCAAGCAGTGCAGGCAAAATTAAGGACAAAATAACTAAAGGGGATGAAGTAGGAGGATCACAAAAGTTGGACAGTTCTGGGTTAAGCAAGCTAAAGTGAAGATCAGTGGTGTTTTGAAGAGCAACAAGAAGCTGCAGAGAATTTATGAGTATGGTCAGGATCTCAATATTGTTTTCCTTCCTCACTAAACCAGTTGGACTTGGAAGTATCTCTGTTCTTGGGATCCTCTCCTCATTCCCATTCCTCCCTCCATGCAGCAATCTGTGACAGGGTTTCCCTGCTCCATCCTCTCCTTCCAGCAACAGCTGTATTCTAGCCTCCTTATTGCTTTGTTTGTGGCTGTGATAAGTGGAGAGAGGCAGGATGATGGTGTCTAACCACAGAGGAAAAGCAGAGTCTGCTTAGGGAACAGTTGCTGCTCTGACAGCTGGGTCTCCTCCTCCTCCAGCACAGGCAGAAGGGCTCTTTCCTGCTGCCGTTAGCCTGTTGCTCTGAGGCAATGCCTGCCTTGCCTATCCCCAGAGCTGGCCCTAAGTCGGAATCACAGCCACAGAAATTAAGATGTGTTACATTCATATTTCTACCGGTTTTTAGCAGCATGGGCTTCTACCAGATACTATATAGGTACACAGCATACAAAGTAGAGGGAAAATAATTTATACCTTCTACACAAGATCCGGTCGTGCGGTCACCTGGTTTTAGTCACTAGCGGTATGTTCACCATCAGAAATAAGACACACCCTTTTTGAAATATCAGGATGAACAAGATATATTTTAATTTACACTATGTATTAGAAGTACTGCATAGTAATTTGAATCCCTTGCAGATATCCTGCAAATAAGACTCTTACCTTCTTAAGAATGTCATTTGCAGGAGGCTGTACAATTTATTAGGCCTAACAGAATATATTTGAATAAACAATAATTTACACAGGGTTAAAATACATACAACTCAACGGAAGAAGCATTTTTTATCCATCAACTCCTAACTCTGACATGCACTGACATTTATCTATGGTATTTCTTTCAACTGTTCTCATTAAAAGTAGACTACAGTTACTTGTAGCCTTGCAATGTGTTAAAATGAAGAAGAAAAAAGAAGTACTTTTGAGAGCAGTTAATTTGGAATTAAATTAGTTTCTTCACAGATCAGAAGATATGTACATAGCAGAATCTTATTGAATTATAACAGCATGCTTCACTATGTAAGAAAGAGCAAAGGACAGTGAGACATTACTCCTCACAGAATCACAGAATGTTAGAGA
>NW_010108350.1:775-1065 GCF_000699245.1 Pterocles gutturalis | reverse complement strand
CCTCCGCTTCGTGGTCGACCCCCGGGATGCCATCTCCCTGCAGTACGCTGTCGCCAACGCCGCCTCCATCGTCTCCGCGCTGCTGGTGCTGCGGGGCGCAGGGCTGGGGGGTACGGGGGACGTGGGGTGCAGCTGGGGTGGATGCGGGAGGGCAGGAGGTGGGATGTAGGAGGATGTGGTGTGGATACAGGGTGGGATGTGGGGTTGATGTGGGGTGGATGCAAGGTGGGCAGGAGGTGGGATGCGGGATGGATGCAGGATGGATGCAGGATGGGTGAGGGGGGGGGGGG
>NW_010108350.1:0-432 GCF_000699245.1 Pterocles gutturalis | reverse complement strand
GGGTGGATGCAGGATGGATGAGGGGTGGGCAGGAGGTGGGATGTAGGATGGATGCAGGATGGATGTGGGGTGGACAGGAGGTGGGATGCAGGGGGATGCGGGATGGACACCGCTCTGTCTCCCCTTCCCTGCCCTAAATAAGTCTTTTTAGCACAAAACCAGGAGGGTTAAATGCACAAGGACTTGTTACTGGGTGGAGGCTGGGGGAGCTGAAGCTCTGCCCCCCTGTGAATTGGCCGGATGAGCTTTTGGGGACAATGCCCACAGGGGAAGGGGACCGTTGTCCCTGGGGCGGTGGGTGCCGAGCATCGCTGACCTCCCTGCGCGTGGGGGGATGCAGGTGGGACCTGGTGCCCCGTGTCCCCACAGAGCTCCACGCTGTCCCTCTGGGCCATCTCCCTCCTGCTCGACTTGATGGAGATCGTCTTCGGC
>NW_010108349.1:28486-33293 GCF_000699245.1 Pterocles gutturalis | reverse complement strand
ACACTTTGGGACGATGCTGGACGCCTCTGTCCCCGGCACGGCAGTGGTGGGGCTGTGCTGCTGCAGCTGTGTGCCCAGCGCGTACATAAACCACATTTCCAAATCCAGGAAAAAAAAATGGGTCAGGGAGAGATTTCAAGATGCCGAGTTCTCACCTGTTCACCAAAGCGAGAGCAGCGCCAGCACAATTTCGTCCCATGGATTTGTGAGCGGGACGTGGAGCAGCTGCCCCACCACAGGTCTCCTGTGCCGTGGGCTGTGAGCCCCCTGCCTGTGCCAGGGAAACGCAGCAAAGTCTGTCACACATCTCAGAGCAGAGCAGCCAGCACGGTGCCGCGCTGCCAGCGCCCTGCCGGCTGCCCACAGCTCTGAGCGGAGCTGGGGACACTGTCCCCTGCAGCTGGGTGGCCCTGCCATGCTGCGGGAAAAAAACGAGTTTGCTTTTCAATCAGCCACAGGTTGGAGCGCACAAAAGCTCAAACGTGCTGCTTTATTTGTGTGAAGACATGGCAGAAATTATAATGTCTAATTGTAATTATAATGGTCTTTTCCAGAGCTGGAATTTGGAAGCTCGCACAGGGCAGTCTCTTGGCCGTGTGCGCTGCAATAGTTTCTATTTATAAGACACAACACCATCTGATCAGCTCCAGCAGTTGTGGATGAAACCATATCTGGCTTGGCTTGCAAATGATAAGTCATGTTGAGGTGTTTTTTGGGATATATTTTTTTTTTCCTGTTAAAAATGAGAAGGAAGATGATGTGATTGGAAATGTCAGGCTTTGTGTGGCGTGGGCGGGATGCCTGTAATTTCTCAGCCAGAGTAAAACTGTGTTATTGAGAAGCTCTCTAAAGGCAGACAAGCTGAAAACATTTTTTTTTTTGAACAACACACGAGAGGTTTACAATCTGTCATATGCGTCTAATTGGCTTTTATTATACGTGCATGCTGACAGCCTCCGAATACGTGCCCGATCATTCATCCCCTGCTGCTGTGCCCAGCACGTCACCTCCCGCAGCCACCAGCCCACGAGCTCTGCCTGCCCCTGCCCCCAGCCCAGCACCTCCTCACTGCCCGTTGAAATGCAGACCCTTCTCACCCGTGTTTATCATATCGCAATAAGGCTGGAAGGCCCCTTGGGTGATGTGCAGAAAGAAAGATGGTTGTTTCTGGAAGAACATTGATATGAGGAAAAATTAATGAAAGGTCTGAAGTCGCCAGCTGCTGGTCGTTGGATCTGCCACCACCCCAGGGAGGGCTCATCGGGCAGGTGCCAGAGAGCACCTCTGAGCCAGCAGCACTTCTTGTGACTTCTGGTTTTGCACAAAGTTCTTTAAAAAATCCTTCATTTCAAGGGCCTTTTTTACTCCAAGAGCATATTTTATATTGTGATTTATATTATAATGCCACATTTTAAAGTATCAGAAGGAAATATACCAACTTGGTTGAAATCTAACACTTCCCAAATGATTTTTTGGCATGAAAATATGAATGTGACTCTTCTTCTTTTGCCTGTCTGCCTTAGGAGGAATTTCAGAAAGTCAGAATTTCCTAAAAAACAGCGATCGTGCTTCACTTTCTCCTCTGGCTTGAAGTGGGAAATCTCTGAGCTTGTCCTTTGAGATCTCTCCAGGTGCTGAAAGCAGCTGCCACGCTTCAGCAGCTGATGATGGGATCGCTGTGCGCCGGTTGCGCGTCATCGTGTGTATTCTTTGGGGCTGACGTAAGATCACTGCCATGGGTGACAATCCACCTCCTTTGGGTATTTCAGCAACACTTTCGGCAGGTGCTCTCTGCAGCTCACAGTCCTCACATCTGTACATCAAGCGTCGTCTCTGATGTCTGTCATTCCCAAAGGTGGCAGACCCGGGGACAGAGCTCCCTGCCCCTGGGGAAAGGCACCCAAGCACCCTGAAGCTTTGCCCATCGGTCACTGCTGCCTCCCTTATGCTGAAGAAAAACCAGGAGGTACGAGACTGGTTTTCCAGCCCTTCCTGTGCCTGTCTGGTTTCCCTCAGCCCCTCTGGGTGTTTGTGTCTCTCCTAAGTGCTGAGATTTTCACATCAAAGGGAGCCCAAGCTCCCTCCACCTCCTGGTGCTGCCTGGGGACTCTGCGAGAGAGGTGAGTGACTCCTGCTCTCCCTCCCTCACCAGACATGGCAATTACATCTTTCCGTAACTGCTTTCCATCCTCCAGGACAAAGGGTGTTTCTCCTTTGTTATGAGATGGAAGAACTCGGACATGAAGAACTTTTTTTCGGTATCACAGTCTCTGCTCACCTTGACAGAGCCCAGAACAGGGAAGGAAAGGGCAGGGGATCTGCGCTGCTCCTTGGTCACCATCCATCTGCCAACCCCGAGAGGCATTGGAGACCCTGGGAGCATCCCCCCGATGGCGCTGAGCCCAGAGCGAAGGTCCCTCTGACGGGCAGATGTCACCCTGCTTTGTGCTGTCCCTTCGTGCTGCAGACACGCAGTGCAAACCCCGATTTGGGTTGCTAAATCAGAGTTACTCACCCAGCTTTACGGGTGAAATTCAGCTTTTCCCGCCTGGGCAGGGAGAGGAAGCCTCCGTCTGACATGCCGTGGCTGCTGCGGTCACTCAGTCCATGGGTATATTCAGCTGCGCATCACTCGCCCATCCCATATCACTCCTTTCCGCACGCACAAAGAGCTGACATGCCGTCTCATTTGCAGAAAAAAAGTGGAGCAAGCATGCACACCCAGCTGCCCAGCCCTGTGAGCGGGGTTCGGGGGAGCGTGGCAGCCCCCAGCGAACCCAGACTGCGCTGCAGATGCGGCTGCTGCTGCCTGCCCAGGCGCCTTCTCCCACTGAGACTTGCTTTTACAATTACAATCCATTGATTTCTTTCCTGCCTGAACTTTCTCCTCAGCCCTCAGCATTCCGTGTGGCCGTTGATGGCTGGGGACGGGCTCTGAGCGCCGGGTTCACGTGGCCGCGGTCGCTGCTTTGCAGGCAGGCAATGCGCCGGGGGTGGGCGAGGTGGTGGCACCCCTCAGGGACAGGGCTGGGGCAAACGGAGGCCCCCTGGCACAGGGGAGTGGGGCTGCGCTCGGCAGTGGCTTTTGGGCAATGGTCCTTTACTGTGTGTGTGGGGGGGGAAGTAATTCCTTCACTCTGGTAGGACCTCAGAGCATTTATATCCCATCAAGAGAGCAGCAGCCAGTGGTCATCTGCTTCTCCTGAGAGCCAGACATCTAATGAGTGATATAAAACCTCACAGAATCACAGAATCACAGGATGGTTTGGGCTGGAAGGAACCTTAGAGATCATCCAGTGCCACCCCCTGCCATGGGCAGGGACACCTCCCACCAGCCCAGGTTGCCCAAAGCCTCATCCAGCCTGGCCTTGAACCCCTCCAGGGATGGGGCATCCACAGCTTCTCTGGGCACCCTGGGCCACTGCCTCACCCCCCGCACAGGGAAACATTTCTTCCTTTACAGGGAAGGACATAAAATGAGAGAGAGCAGAAGCAGAAAAGGAGTTACTCCCAGCTCCCTGGGAAAGCAAGGAGCTACGCTCCCATTCTGTAAGTGGGGAAACTGAGGCACAGAACATGAAGGAAAGCAATGTAAGGCCAGGCAGATTGGAGGCTGATGCAGAGGCAATGCAGAGCTGGTTGAACAGCAGAGAAGACCAATTGGTGGATTTTTCCCTGGGAGCGTCCCTGTTTCTCCTGGTTTTGTCCATGCTTCAAGAGCTCCCTGCGGGGACGCGCAGCTCCCCAGCCCTTAGCTTGCCATGCGGTGGGTGATGGCTGCACGTGCCTCTGGTGTCCTTCCAGCGCTGCTGCTCACGCTGCTGCTGGCTGGCTTTCTGGTGGCTACTGGGTCCCACCACAGGCACTTCACAGAAATGGGACATCCCTCCCTCCTGCTGTCCCCCA
Organism: Pterocles gutturalis; assembly: GCF_000699245.1. Classification (NCBI taxonomy): domain Eukaryota; kingdom Metazoa; phylum Chordata; class Aves; order Pterocliformes; family Pteroclidae; genus Pterocles; species Pterocles gutturalis. The sequence goes on along the minus strand of NW_010108349.1, from coordinate 29,387 downwards.
GCCGTGGCTGGGCAGCGCTGTGCCGCTTGGCTTGGGGCAGGCGGGTTGGGTAAAAGCGGTCTCGCTAAAGGCAGCGCTGCCTGCTGCTGCCTGTCCTGCCGGGCCATGTCTGTCCGTCTGTCCCTTGCCCCTCCCTGGCTGGTGTGGGGCAGGGAAGGGGGAAGGGCTCCATCTCAGCACTGGGGCTACGTTTGAGAGGGGGGCTGTTGGGGGGCTGCCAGGCTGAAATCAAATGAGAGAATAAGGAGAAAAATGGTATTTGGGGCTTGTGGTTAATGGAGCAGCAGGAGCCCAGTGCTGTCACCTATAGGCACCTGAGAGCAGCCGAAAGGCACCTCTCCTCTGCAGCCAGGGCTCTCCACACCTTCACCGAGCTGTCTCTGCAGAGAGCACTTGGAGCCTTTATTCCTTCAAAGTATTGCTTCACAAAGAATTTATTGACTGTTTGATAAAGACTAAAGACAATATCATCATGGTTTACATTTCCCTAGTTTGGACTGGAGGACAGAAGCGTTTCCCCTTCTGCCTCCCATCCTTTGGCCCCTCCACCTCCATCCCCTGGTTCCCTGCGTCCCCCTCCCTCCCTCCTGCTTTTGCATGGTCAGATCAGCCTCTTCACTTCCCCACCATGGCAAACTGGGGGAGCTCAGCACAGCCTCGACAGTGATGCTCCTCCGCTTCAAAGCAGCAGCTGTAAGGTGAAGAAACAGAAAAGAAGCCTTTGGTCCCCTGTTCTGACAAATTTAAGTTAAATAAAAAACTCCCAGCGTGTTGCCCTGTGCCTGAAAGCACTGCAGCCGCGGGTGTTCACCCTCCTGGTTAGGTGCGGCTGTCCCCAGGGTGGCTTTGAGAGGAGCAGCAGCAGGGCTGGGCTGAGGAGGGGGTGGCCACCGCAGGGCCC
>NW_010108349.1:22679-28447 GCF_000699245.1 Pterocles gutturalis | reverse complement strand
GGCCCATCACCCCGATCAGCGTGAACCCCCCCAGCCACAGCCCTGCCCAGACCGTGGCCTGTGTGACATGGTGGCTGTGTTCCGATGCAGCGGTTGCACTTGCACTGGTCCCTGCAGCGCTGCTGGTCCCTGCTGGAGCCCCACGTCCCAGGAGCTGGGGACGAGCTCGGCTTTGACCCAAAAGCAAAATGTTTCCTCCCCTGGCCTCGGCGGAGGCAGGCTGGAAAGGCTGATGAGAGTCCAGAGAGCCATGGGGAGTGTCCCTGGGCAAAAAGCCCCCTTTGTGAGCTGGGAACAAAATGTGCACATTCGGAGAGCCCCATCAGCGCGTTCTCAGTGCTTGGGGTTGTGTTTTGCTCCATCTCCATGTCTGCAGCGCCGGGAGAGCGTGGCTGTCCTGAGCCGTCCTGTCCTGCGGCACGCTGCGAGGCGGGGTGCCCGGGGCAGGGACCATGCTGAGCCCTTCTCTGGGTGTGCTGGAAGCCTGGCAGGCTGTGAAGAGCTGTACAAACATCACCCGCTGGCAGCGCTCCCAGGTAAGATGGGGACACGGTTGTCAGGGCCCGACAGTGTTGCTGATGGAAAGCCATTCTTTGTGCAAAAAAATCTTCCAGAGCAGCTTCCTCTCTGATCCTCCTTTTTTCAGAAGGTGCTGCAGAGAGATGCCTGTGCTTTCAGAAGTCGTCTTGGCTGGAAATTAACTCGAGGCCAGGCTGAGCCAGGCTGCTGGAAGTGCCTTGGCAGGGCTCTTCTCTGGCTGGTGATAATCCCTCCAAATTGAGAGAGAAGGAAAATAAAACAAACCTCACATCATAATGACCAGGATTTGCATATCACGTTTTCTTCTTCTTTCCAGGGCTCCCACTGATTTCTTTCTCCCTCACCCATCAGGAGAGAGAGTGCTGATGCCATGCTGCAGCGGGCAGAGCGGTGCTTGCCTGTGCTGCGGGATTTGCTAATGTGTGGCTAATGCCAGAGCCAGACACCATGTTTCAGGGGAGCTATGCCAGAAAGGAGGAAAAAAAATCAAGTGGACAAAACCTGATGTGAAGCTCGAGGCATCTCCTACCTCGTATCTCACCTTGGGCAAGTCACTTCACTTCTGCCTCAGTTTCCCCTCTGGGCGAGTCTATACCAGGTGATTTCCACCTGCTGCTCAAACTGGGTGCTGGAGAGCCCGTAATCTGCCACTGCCTGGACCAGTAGCGCTGACAGCATCTGGGATGCTGAGGGGTGAGACCGGACCACAGAGCAAACCCTTGGCCCCTGCGCCCATCACACCCCTCCTGGGCAGGAGGGGAGGCTGGCGGACACCCCTCGGTTTTCCCGAGGCAATCCTTCCCTGCCAGGCTGCGCAGCGCCAGCAGCTCTCTGCCTGTTAATGCATCTGCGGTGAGAATTGCCTGCCAGACACCCAGGCAGGGGGCACAGAGATGTACTGGAGAGCAGCCTGGGGACATGCAAACAGAGTGTTGCTGCTGCCTTTTGCAGAAGGCCCCTTCCAAACAGGAACGCCAGCTCCTCTGTGTCTGTGTCCATGGGTCTCAGCCTGCCCTGTGCAGACGAACCCCCTTCTCCCGGGGCGCTGGCACCAGGCGAGGCAGGGGAGGGGGCAGCTGCCTGCGCTGTGCAGCCAGCAGCACTGGGCACCATCCCCAGGCTCAGCGCCCCACGGGTGCGAGGCTGCTGTGGGTGGTGCTGCGAGAAGGAGCACTAACGATGCTCCCCGATGTCTGAGCACAAATCTGGTTTCTGGCTCTGGAGGGGCCAGTAACATGATGTTGGTGCTGCTCATCATGGGGTGCTGCAGAGGAAGGTGTGGGCACCCCAGATGAGCTGATGGGGAAAATCTGCATCCAGCCTTAGGTCTTGTCTTGAGTGCTGAGCATCACAGGAATCCGTTACCAGAGGACAAGCACAGACAATTGCGAATGGCAACCCTATTGCCAGGGAAAGCCGAGGGAACAGGAGCAACACTTACCTTTTAAGAGCAATTAATACTTTCAAACACTTTAATGAACAGCACCTCATTAATCAAACCCTCTCAACGAGCAGTTATGTTCACTGTGATTTTGTGCACTGCCTTCAACATCGCAAAATTTACCCCATTTCAGTGCAAAAGGAACATTCTGATCTCCTAGTATTCCACTCAGTTTCTCATTTAGGATAGAATTCAACCAAAAAAAAAGCAAAACAAAATTGGTCCTTCCTTCCTCTTCATCATCCTGCTCAGAGCAGGGGGCAGACAGCATTGGCAGCGCCTGGCACAGAGCACGTCTCAGAGCAGAGCATCGCCACCCTGTGCCCCTGCGTGGGACCACCAGCCTCACCCTCCAGCAGGGACAGCCCCGGGGAGCCATTTGCTGACCTGCTCGTAGGATCAAAGTTCCCCTGTGCACGGATGATCGCTCTTAGTGCACCCTGAACCGTCCAGCCCTCATATGGGGGGTTCCTTTCGATGTGGAGAGAGGTGCCTGCTTCCCTCTGAGCTTGAGAGCCCCCGGGACGCCAACCCCATCAAATTCCAGGCTATGGGTTGTTGATTTTGACATTGGAGCTGTTTCTGTGTACAACACTTGGAGTGGCTGAGTGATTCACAATCACCCTTAATGGAGGCAATTAGCAAGCAAACTGTGATCCATTATTTAGATGGATGGGATACTGTCAAAGGGAGTTAGTCTTCCAACTTGACCTGCTTGGCTGCTTTGATCAGCTGGAGATCCTGGACTGGGCTCTTGGTGGCACCAGCTCGGCTCCTGGTGGCCTTGCGCAGGAAAGGTGGTTTGTCACCACGTCACCTCTCAGAACCGGGGCGAGGTGAAGGGGCTTTGGTTGTGAACGCGGATGAAGCTCCAGGCAAGTGAGAAGCAAGAGCCACGTTTCCAGCTGATGATGTCTGCTGGTTTTCCCCAGGACTGTGTTGCTGGAATGGAGAACACAACTTCACCCTGTGAGGGTTTCTCCTTAGAAAAAACCACTCCAGTGCTTGTGGTCTTGACCTTTTAAGGCAATTGAACATTGCAGGCTTAGAAATGAGAAAAGGAACAAAAAAGTCTTCACGCTGCTCAGTTCAAAATAACTCCTGTTTTTGAGGGCCTGGACCCTGACTTGGAACCCTGGACAGCTGGAAGCCCTGTGAGCCGTGTCGTCCGGCTGTAGGAGTGGATGGTTTTGCCCGAACTGGCTGAAGGCTCAGGCTGAGCTCAGGTGAACAGAACCACGCTCTCCTCGGGGAGCTGGGAGCTCATCCTCGCCACCAGCTCGGCCAGCCCTGGTGGGTGGTGGTTGCTGGGGTGCCCCCGGCTGGGACCAGCCCGGCTGGCTGCCGGAGGACTTTGCTCAGGATATCGCTGAAAGGTGCCAAAACTTCCAAAATGTCACCTGGGGCCACAACACCAAAACCCCCAGGCTGCTGGGGAAGCTCCACCAGCATCCTGGGCTTGCTGGGCTGTCTGGGATGGCGCAGCAGAGGCTGGCTGCTGCCAGTATTTCCCCACCGTGTTGCAGCTGGGAGCCCTGAGAGCCAAGCCAAGCGAGGGCACCTGGGTGCAAGGAGGGCATGCTCCTGCTGGCACGCAACTGGGGCTCAGGCCCTGCCATGTGCGTGCTCGGGGCGGTGCAACCCCAACACCACGCAGCGTGCTCCGGGAAGAGGCGGCTGGAAGAGCGACAGCCCAGGAGACTCTGTAAGGATGAAGATGTGTTCTGGTTCCTTGCTCTCCAGTGTTACGGATAATACTGGTTTTATTTGTGTCTCCAAATCATTGTGCCCAGGGCAATGGGAGGGTGGGATCTCCCCAGTCCTAGGTGGGAGAAGCTACGGCCTAGTGGCCCTTGTCTGTGCAGGAGGGACCTTAGCAGGGTGCGGGGCTCTGCAGGGAAGGATCAACCTAAATCATCCCAAAGAGGTGGGGGGGAGTTGGGCACCCCCTGCCCTCCTTCCCTGATGGAGTTGGGTACATCTGGCAGTCACAGGGCTGCTCCGGTCACCGTGCCATCCTCTTGGTTATCTGGCCAGCACCTTGGCGAGAGAGGAAGAAATCAGTGTAAGGGAGCTGCTTCTACCAAACCCTTGTGCACCACGACCTCACAGCCAGCCTTGTTTGCAGAAGGTGGAGAATGACCCATGTTTGTACCAGAACCATTGCAAAGTGTGCACAGCCTCTCGCTGTGCCTCAGTTTCCCTGTGTGTCAAGCAGATTGCTGTATCGCTGCCCTGTTGCTGGGACATGTTGCCATTGCACTCAGGGCTGGTGTCGTTGACACACAATGATTAAAACTCCTCTTAGCAGAAGTGAGGTCAAAACAGGCCAAAGTTCCCTGGTTTTCTTATCAGTATTCCCGTTAATGACTGCAGTGAACCCCCTTGCCCTCACTTAGGACGGATCTGGCTTTCGGGGTGTTCTTTTACAGGCCTTTATTACCTATACACTTCCTCTTCTCCCAGCCTGAAGGTCTGGCACCTCTGGGCAGGCTTCACTCTCTGTTTTTTTTCTTCACTTCCATCCACACTGTCTTTGCTGCGTCAGTCAGAGCATCGGCCAGGTCCAGGGCTGCTCCCCGGGCTCTCCCGGCGGTGCAGAGCTGTTCCAGGGCTCACCCTGCTCCAGCCCGCCCGGCCCTGCGCTTCAGTGCCTGGGAGGTATCGGAACCCCTTTCCCTCCTTGCTGGCACTTGCCCCTATTTCTCAGCAGACCCACCTTTCCAAGAACAAACCCCTCTCCCTTCCAAACGCACAGCTGCACTCGTGGTTCGGTTCAACACTTTTGCTGGTTTAATTTAACACAAGCAGCCTTTATGGCATATCTGAGCTGGGGTCCCTCCATATCTCCTGAACTGCGGTGTTTGGGGGATATTGTTGGTCCAGATAAATGGGCCCTGGAGCATGAAGAGAAAAAGAAAACACTTCCAGAATTGTTCAGCTGACGGCAGCCTAAAGCCTTGCAACAAGCCTTCAGAAACGCTGCTGTCGCTTGCACGCGTGCAGAGAGCCGTCAGAGCGGCGTGGCGCAGGGAGGCTCCTCTGCAGCAGGAGGAGCAGCGCTGCTGGAAAGACACGATCTGTGCCCGTGTTCATGGTGTGGCTGAGCTGGGGGCTGTGCTGGTCGCAGAACGTGTGTGCCTCTCTCCAGGGGAGGCCGAGGTTGGGATCCCATGTACCACAGCTGTGCATCAGCAGAGCTGAAGGAAAGGAGCCTGCAGCTGAAAACACCACTGGAGGAACATGGTTGTTCCCCATATCTCCCTTTCTTTATGCACGTAGTGATGTTAAACAGATTACTTGACTCAACAAAGACCCACAGAATCGCTGAGGTTGGAAGGCGATGCTGGCCGTGTCTCATGCAACCCCCTGCCCAAAGCACGGCCAAGGGGAGCAAGTTGGTCAGGGCTGTGTCCCGGTGGGCTTTGAGTACCTCCAGTGATGGAGAATCCACAACCTCTGCTGTGTTCAACCACCCTCCCAGTAGAACAGCTTTTTCCTATATTAAAGTAGAATTTTTGGTGCTTCAGTTTGTGTCTGTTGCCTTTTGTCCTGGCACTAGTCGCTGCTGGCTCTGTCCTCTTTGTGCCCAACTTCAGTTCTTCGTGTACATTAATAAGATCCCTCATGATCCTTCTCTGCTCCAGGCTGAACAGCCCCAGCTCCCTCAGCCTTTCCTCGCAGGAGAGGTGCTCCAGTCTCCTTCTCACCTTTGTGGCTGCTGGTGTCCTTTCTGGTTGCCCTTCGTGTCTCTTGCCAGACTCAACTCCAGGTGGACTTTGGCATT
>NW_010108349.1:8628-22660 GCF_000699245.1 Pterocles gutturalis | reverse complement strand
CCTGGACAGTGTCTTTGCATTCCCCCTGCATTGTCCTCCCTGCTTCCAACCTCTTCCACCCTTCCTCTTTGTGCCTGGGTTTTGTCGGGAGTGCGATCTGGCCAAGGCACTTCCAGCCCCGAGCAGACCCCGCCACAGCCTCTTTACATTCAGTAGATGCTACAGCATTATGACTGTTGTCTGTAATACCATGATCTTCATGCAGCTAGACTCTTCAGAGTGTCCAGGGATCGAAGAACAAATGTAATAGATGTGGTACAGGGCCAGCTGCTCCTCGCTGGAGACTGTTCCCCTCTTCCCACCCAGCCAGAGCTGGTACAGGGACCTGCACCTCCCCCTCTGCTCAGCTCTCCCAAGGGTTCTGCTTCATATCAGCTTTCCACGGCCAGATTGTGCGTTTTGCTGTTTCCCTCATGCCATCTGCGCTGCTCTCTCTTCCCTCGGTCCGATTGTGCCACAGACTGTGGTGAATGAGAGAGGGCTGGGCAGGCTCAGGGCAGTCTCAGGGGGGGCTCCTGGGTTTTCAAAAAAGGAGGATACCTATGGGTATGGTGGGTTTGCACACCTATGGGTGTGGTGGGTTTCCATACCTATGGGTACGGTGGGTTTCCACACCTCTTGACAGCAACAGAAGACGAGAAGAAATCACACCAAAGTACCTTGGGCTGGACAGTGGGGTTTCGAAAGGCACTCCCCACAGGAGATGGATACAGCTTAATGAGGCACTTCACAGTGCCTGGGTGGCACCTGCTCTGCATCTGGGGCTGATGGCCAGACTGGGCATCACCAAACCACTGCTGAAGCTGGGGGTCTCACAGCCAGCAGCTCCCATTGCCTGGACAAGGGGCTGTGGGACACTGCCCTCTTCACTCCTCTGTCCCCTGCCTGCCCTCAGCCCCCATGGGTAACAGAGCATCACGGTGGCGGAGCTCTGGGATTTCCACATGCGCTGTGGTTTTCCTTAGCTCCATGGAGATGTCCCACTGCCTTAGTCACTGTCTTTCTCCTATCTCAGCCTGGTGCTGAGGGTGGAGGGTCCATCCAAGGCACTGCAGAGCGGGGTCCAACACAAAAAGAGAAAGAACTGTATTTCCTGTGAAATCTGATGGGGGATATCATGACAAGCTGGTTTTGGGTGTTCCTCATCTGTCACCATCCCTGAGCAACCTGGGCTAATGGGAGGTGTCCCTGCCCATGGCAAGGGGTGGAACTGGATGGGCTTTAAGGTCCCTCCCAACCCAAACCAGTCTGTGATTCTGTGATTCTATGATCCCAATACTTTTCTTGCTTTTTCTTCCTGGTCAGGGTGTCTCAAACAAGTTCTTGAGCATGCCAAAGCAATCACCTTGCAGAACCTGTGTTGCTCCTCAGATCCGGCTTTTGCTGGACTTCACAAAAGGCTCCTGCATGTTTCTACCTTTGCATTACCATGACCTGTGTGACTCAGGAAAGCTTTAATTTCCTAAAGGCAGCCTCTGATAGTGCTGCTGCAGGGACCAGGGTAAGAAGAGAAGGTGACAGTGAGGAGGAGGAGATGGTTCTTCCTTCCACAGGAGGAACCGTGCAGAGAAGCTCCCCGTCTGGGTCTGGAAAGGGACCCAGGGGATGGGACACACAGAGTGAGAAGCAGAGGGCCCTCGGGATGCTGGTATTTCTGAATACCTGCAGTTCCCACCACTGTGGTCCAGAAAGGGCCCGGGGCTGCAGGTCCTTGGTCTCGCAGTGCCCACGGATGCTGAGCTTGGCCCCTAGAGCCCAGGTTCTCAGGGCCTGGGGGGGTTGCTGGTTGCAGCGGTGGGAGCAGGAGCCAGCGGTGGGCCAGGGGATCTCGGTGGCTGTGGGTCAGGGAGGACACCAGGAGCTGGCACTTCCTGGGGGTATTGCAGAGAGGAGGAAGGATCCAGATTTCTAAGGAAATTGCCTTTGTTTGCTCTCAGAGTTTTAGAAAAGCGTGCTTTGATTCAAGAACAGGGCTGATATTCACCTTTTTTTTTTTTTTTTTCTGCGCTCAACTATCAGCTCAGGCCAAAACTGGTGATAGGAAAACCAGAAAACCAGGGAGGAAAGAGATGAGCATGAGACTGAGGCTTGAACAAGAGAGCAGGCAAAGAGGAGAGAGATACTGGAGGATGGTAAAGAAGGAAAGCAGAATGGGTACCAAGCATGGAGACCTCCAGCCAAGCCACCCAGCACTCCTCCCAGCCTGTCTTTCATGTATCATACTGTTTGGGTTTCTCTAAATCTAGAAAATTCCCACGTAAAGAATTTTTTATCCTATTGCCAGGGCTGCTAAGTAAACTGAAACTAAGACACACTACATAAGAACAAATTCTTAAACATTATACCCACAGAAATCACAAGCAAATGCTGCATTCGTTATTTCTTTATCAACCCCAGGAGCTCTGGTGATGATTGGAGGTAGCAGTGGGAGAGGAACCAGCAGAAATCGCGAAGAACCTGGTAAACCTGGGAGGAAGCCAGGAAGGAGATCACCACGTGGGTACAGGGCTCATGAGAAAAGCAGATTCAGGTTCCTAGAAGCAGAATCCTACATCACCAGAGAAACATGGACTTGCAGCACTCACATAACCTGAATTCTGACTCTGCATCCCATTCACAGATTTCATTTCAATCTGGGAATAGCTTTCTTTGTTTTTCTAGCCTTAAAAGTTCAGTGTTGTTTTGTCATTCGTGGTGTGCTAAGGGAATCACCAGAATTTACTGCTTTACTCCACCACAGGCTCTGCATTTCCCCATGAGCTGTCTTTAGATACATGCAAAAATCTCTTTTTGTACCATGGATTTATTTTTCCAAGTGGGGAAGCATTGTATTTTGAAAGATATCTGGGCAGCTGTCATCCTGAAGGTTAGAAACCTGCCTGACAGGCGCAGGCTTTGCAGGGGCTGTGAGCGGCCATCAGCTTTGCAGTCTCATCCTGGTGGGAGCGGCACATTCTGGAAAATCTGGTCCCTCTCCCAGGAACTGAGCCCTTGGCCATGACCCTTTAGAAATTTTGACCCAAGATGTCTCAACCTGAGCATCTGAACTTTGCAGCAGACAATATTTGGGACACATTCTGCCATCTTTACCCATTTTCATAACACTTCCCAGCCCAGCAGCTGGCACAGCTCCTTGGCAAGGCTCTGCTGTGGCACATCTCCTGTTCCAGATCCTTCTGAGCCAGAGATGATGCGCAGCAGGTGAAGTGTCACCAGCCAGACCAGGCAGCCACCTCTGCCCGTGGGAGGGGGCTGCAGTGCCAGTCTGAGGACACAGCCTCTGCATCCCAGGAGCTGGCAGCACAGAGGTGAAGGATGAGGGATGACAGCAAAGGGGTGAGCTGGGGAGGTCTGAGATGCCTCCTAACGTCTGCCATCCTGGCCATACCCGCATTGCCACCTCCCTGCGGATGTCTCAGCTGCCCTGACGCCTGCCCCTGGATGTCACAGCTGCCTGCAGTGGATCTGGAGAGGAGCCTGCAGAAGGAATGACTCATCAGACATCCAGCCGCAGAGCTAATTGCTTCCTCTCCTGACTCACTCGCCCAGGAAGCAGCCTGGAGCTGCGCAGCTCAGGTGCACACCCAGCCTTGAGTGTCCCCGAAACTCCAGAACCAAGACCTGATGATGTGCAGCCCAGGCTGGAGCAGCTAGCAGCCTTCTGCCATCAGGAGCCTTCCCGAGGGCCTGATGGGGCCAGTGCCCTTCCCCTCTTCCCAGGGGAGATCTTCCCTCACCCTTTCCAGGGGCTCCACAGCTATCAGCCATCCACAGTACATGGCAAAGCCCAGCCCTCCAGAGAGCAGCAAGGGATGGGTTCCCTCACCCCTTCCAGGGGCTCCACAGCTATCAGCCATCCACAGTACATGGCAAAGCCCCTCCAGAGAGCAGCGAGGGATGGGACCTGCATTTTGCAGCCTGCAGGAGCCCAGCTGATGAGTGATGCTGTGGGAATGGGTTTGCTACTGCCCCATATCCCCCCCATCCATTTACTGAGGAGTAAGAAATCCGTCCCACTTCATTTGGACAGCATCCCCCACCGTGTCCTGGTGCCAGAAGGTTTGGCCGTGGGAGATCAGTCCTCCCTGCTGCGTTGCTGGGCTGCTGCCACGAGCAGAGCAGCCTTTGCTCTGCTGCCTAGTGAAGAGCAAGGCTGCCCAGGGGCCTCGCAGACACCCTTCTCCCCAGCTGCTGGACCACTGCGGTGCATCGGGGTGCCTCGATGGAACAGGCAGCCTCGGGTATCCTCGGAGGAAGTTTAGCACCACTGGGGAAGCTCCTCTGTGCTGGGTGAGTCCGGCACAGCCGGGCACATGAACCAGGACCTGAAGCCACCTCAGCACGTGGATGTGGCAGGGCCACCACTAGCCCCCGGGCTGGGCCACCACTAGCCCCTGGGCTGCGCAGCACCGCTGGGGAGCAGCAGGAAGAAGAGAGAAGGACCAGGAGCTGACAGAGTTGGAGAAACAATATAGTCATTTCTCCAGGTGTCAAGGACAAAAGGACCTGTAGAAACCTCTGCTGTGGCCTCGTGCTGGGAGCACAGGGAGCACATGGCCCAGCAAGGGCAGCGACTGCAGGGATGGGGCACTGCGGGGCTGGGGCTGGCAGAGTGCAGCACCTTCAGGGATTCCTCCCGAGCATTGTGCTTGTCTCCGTGCAGCCGAAACCCATCTGCAGTGAGGGGGTGGAGAGCCTTGAGCACGAGCAGGAAGCAGTGTCAAAAAAAAGCCTCTTCAGTGTTGTTATGCCGGTGCAATCATGTCAAAAAAACCCAAAAAAGGCATCACCACCTGCAAAAGAGCAGGCGCTAGCACTGACAGCCTTGGAGCTCCCACCCGCATTGCCAGCACTCCAAGAGACGTGCCCGGAGCGCGTTCCTCAGGTCCCTGCACTCTGCACGACCAGATCTCTAACTCTGGAGCCAGCTGGACCCCCTCAGCCCAGAGGGTCTCCTCCCCTCACCCCCCTGCAGCACGGCACCACCTCCCCAGGACCACCGGCAGCCCAGAGCCACCAGTGCAGCCTGTGCTCCTGTCCCCCGCCTTGGCCCCAGCACGAACCCCTTCCCAGCACTGCCAGAGACACAGCCAGCGAGCAGACGCGCCTCCTGCTCCATTGGCTGAGCCGCGATGGGACCGGGCGCTGATTCAGGATCAAGTCCTTTCCCGTGAGCCCTCCCTGCAGCTTCAAACCAGGTGCAGACAAGTGCTGCAGCCCAGGGGCAGGGTTTCTGGATGGGCCAACTGCATCTGACGGACATCGCTGCTTGATGCTGCCTGCTGTCTGCCTCCCCTGCTGGCTTATTCCCACGAGCTCCTGCTGGTGCCTTGGGGCAATGAAGGGACACACCAAGCAGCTCCATCCTGGTGCCAGGGGAGGTCTTGCCTGATCCCTGGATGGTCTGGAGGAAGGAAATCTTGCTCCCCGATGCTCCATTTTTCCGTAGCCCTGCTCAGCAACCCAAAGGGGTTGCAGGCAGCATGTTGGCATATGGGGGCTCCTTCCTTGTCCTGCTGGCAAAGCCGTGGCTGCCAGTCTGAGTCACTGCCCAGCCGCCCACGCCCTCAGCACGGTGGGCCTCCCAGTAAGACCAGCAGCCTGGGGGTCCTGGGGCACCCAGGGAGCACAATGGGGTACTTACCTTCCTCTCTGCCAGCTAGGTTTCCAAAGCACTTGTACAACATCACTTCAAATCTGGCCTGACAGGTTTGTGCAATATGTGCTCCATGCACAAATCCAAAGGGATAACAGTCCCTGAGGATGAGCAAAACCCTGATGACAGCTGGCATAGCCTGCAGGAGCAATTCCTGCCAAACTGCTTGTCTCCCCAGAGAGGATTTCCACCGGTGCTTTCTGGCATCCCCGACCTTGGTGTTACCTGCCCAGGGCCGGTGAGCTGCCCGCAGAGCTCCTCTCTCCCTCTGCCACAGCAGATGTTGCCACATTCCCCGTGGCCACAGCTACACTCTGCCTGGCATCCCTGGCACAGCCCCTCTGCACCGTCCCGTGGCCCCAGGAGATGCAGTCCCGAAGATAACTTCAGGACTGAGCTGAGGATGCCTGGCTTCTGAACTCCGGCACAAGTGAGGCAACACAGCACCAGAAAGAGAAGTGTCCCATTGAACTGACCCGCATTAAAGGTTTAGATCTGCTCATCGAACTGCGACCGTTCTTTCCACCTTGGTGACACTTGCTGACTACACATCAACACTCCCTGCCCCCATCTTCCTTCTCCAGAAGTGACACTTGTGTTTTGTTCCGTGCAGTGTTCCCCTTGATGAAAAAGAATCTGAGATTTCTCTTTTTGCAACTTGGATAAACTGAGTATAGGAAGTTTTGTGCGGGGAGGATCATGTGGCTGCTCTCAGCTCAAGCCCTTGCTGGCTCCCGGGCACTCCCAGCTGCCCTCCCTGCCCTGCTCCATGCAATGTCCCACGTGCAGTACTCCAGAAGGTTTTGTGCACCAGTGTCTGGCCATCCTCCGAGCCCTGCAGGAGCAAACGCGTTGGTTTGTGCAAGCGGTGCAGGGGCGAGGGCTTGGCTCCCCTCACAGCACAGCTGGCCTGAGGTGGACCTGTCCTGATGAAGAATGAAAGAGCCTCCAGGGACCCCGATGTACCTGGTGAGGAGAGATTTATTTCCTGTTTAAAAGGCCTAATGCCAAAAACCAAGGGGAAGAAACAAGAAAGGTGGGTGAAAGGCTCCAGGAAGAGTGGGAAGGTGCAGTGGAGCCAGGACAGGGCTGAAGGAGGGAGCGCCGTGCAGGGGGACAGCATGGAAGGGCTGAGAACATCCCCGGGGAGCTGAACATCACAGGGACTTGGTGGGACAGCACAGGCCAGGTGTGTGAGTAGAGAGGGCAGAACCTGGGAAAAGGGAACAGTGCAGCACTGCTGTACATCAAGGGTGTGCGTATAAAGATGCACACAGAGGAAAACACAAATATGGAGAGAAAAAGTCAAGTAGACTAAGGCAGAAATTAGTTCTGCCTAGATATATAAGCCTAGAATAAAAAATCTGGGTGTCCAGGAAAGTCTAGATTGACTCAATGGGACAGATAAGCAAATGCCAGATGAGAGATGGTGGAATTGTTCAATATCTTTTATGCTTTAAATATTTATGGAAGGGTTAATTGTGACCAGATTGCTATGAGCAACAAGAAGTTTGGAATAAGAATGGAATAACAGGGTTGAAGAATACAGCATGGGAATATTCACATTGTCAAGGCCTGATAAAATTTACCTTGGAGTACATAAGGAGCTAGCCACAGTAATCTCTGACCCCATCAGCAATTATCTCCGAAAACACGTGGAGCATGGGTGAGATCCTTGAGGACTGGAGCAGGGCAAAACACAGTGCATCGCGTTAAGAAGGGAGAAAGGGAAATACACTGGTCAGACTAACTCTGATGTCTGAAAAGATATAGAATGAAATGATTCCACAATCCCATGTTAGGAACATCCAGGATAATATGTGATAAGGAACAGCCAACAAGGATTTGCCCATAATATAACATGTTGAACCAACTGAATTTCCATCACTGGTGGGGCAGTAGCCCAGCTGATAGCAGGAAGCAGTAGATATGGCATGTCTTGACTTTCGTGGGGTTTTGGCGCTGTCCCACGGGACAGGCTCTTAGGAAAAATAGGCTGTGGGGTGCCATTGAAACATCGCTGAGGTGGGTGTCCAACTGGTTAAAAAACACAGAGAGCGAGCCCTGCTCAGGCGCTATCGGCCTGGGAAGACGTGTCAAGTGAGGTCCTGTGAGGTCTGTCCTGGGGCAGGTCCTGGTCGATATTTTCACTAGCCAGCAGGTGGATGAAATAGTGATCCTGCTTCTAAAATGGTGAAATAATAACAGAGAGCAAAGGGCTGCAGCTGTTTTGAAGGACATGGTCATAATTCAGAATAAAACTCAATCACTTAGAAATTACTTGAATTGGATAAAAGGCAGGTCAGGAAAGACAAATGCAAAGCAGGCAACCTGCAACGCACAAACACCCTGCAGAAACCCGCTGACTGGAGAGCAGTGCTGCTGGGGGAAGTTTTGGTGGGTGGCTGTGGCTCGGGCTCGGCAGCCTTCTGCTGCTCTGAGCAGGGCGAGCGCGCGTCAGGCGCCGCAGCGAGGTGGCCCTCGTAAGGCAGGGACAGCCCAGCGCCTCGCCTGGGGGGTATTTCAGCCAAAGGTTTGGGCTGGTTAGCATAAGGAGGAGGTAGCAAACAGGAGATAGTCCAGAGGAGTTGCTTACAAGATTGGTTAGAAGTTTAAAAAACATGAGCTGCAAGAAGAGGAACAGAATCTCTCTAGGTCTGGCAGGGAGAAGCTTAAGCTGGGATATGAGAAAAACCTTCTTAAGTGCTAAAAATCACTAGAAAAAGATTAGTGATCATTTATTCTCAGGTCTACCAAGGATATTTTGTGCAGTAATTGGCTAATTTACATCTTGAGAGATTTACAGTAGGTATTAGGATTGCAAGGAGATTTTCCTTGGGCCACATCAAAGGCTGGCTGGGATCTAGCTGCTCCAGAACAGCACATAGAGGAGCAGCTCCCTGCGGTCCCGCATGCCCTTTGGGGCTGCAGGGCGCCCTGGAGGGACTCTGCTGTGCCAGACACCCTGACTTCCCTGGTAAATCTGGGCCAGGCAGGGAAAGGCTGGGCAGAGCCATCTCCAAGCACCCAGCACTGGGGCTCAGGGAGCTGGGGCGAGGGCTGCCTGCCTCCTTGCTGTGGGAGAGGGTCTTTGCCCAGGGGCAGAGGGTGGAAAGTACTTTGGTGAGCTGTGCCGCTGAATAGGAAAACCAGCCCCATGACTGTATCTCCAGTTCTCCCCTTTTGGACCTGTCCCCCTGCCACGCCATCCTTTCCTCTCCCATCTCTGTGCCTCCGTTCTGCATCTCCTCCATCCCCTTTCTTCTGATGCATCCCTCCTGCTCTCCATCTTCCCCATCCCTCCAGCTGCGCTCCTTCTCCTTTCTAGTCTCTCTCTCTTTATTCTCACTCATTCTCACACCAGTTTTTTCATTCAGCAGCACGACATTTCCATTTGAATGGCTTTCCTGACTCCAGCCAGGCCAGCCCAGCCAGCCCACTGCATCCTGTCCTACCCCACAGTCATTAGCGTCACATGGACAGCGCTGGCTGTCACCAGCAAAGCCCGGTGTTCTGTATGCATGGCAGCGTGCTCCCACGCCAGCCTCTCTGCCTGGCAGCTGAGCTAAGCCGGGATAGCAGCACCGTGTGCGGAGAGGGAGCAACAGGGGGTCACACCGAGTGCTCCCCATCGGCATCCCCGGAGGAGTCGAAGGGCCCGCTGCAGCCACTCTCTGCCAGGGGACCTGCTGGCTCTGCAGGCTGCTTTTCCCAGGGTGCAAGGGACACCTATCTGTGTCATCTCTGCCCTTCAGCCCTTGTGGGCCAGCCTGGGAGCCCCTCCCATCTCCCCCTCCAAAATCAGGCACCCCAACGGCAAAGGCATGAGCTAAGTGTGGCGGGAAGGATCAGCTGGTGGAGGGTGGATGGCTGTAAGATCTGCTGGCTGGGGGTGGCCATCAGATGTGCTTCCGTGGGCACTAGGTTTGCTGGGAGCGAGGGGCTGGTCTCACCAGGACGGTGCAAGGCTGGGTGTTCGCTGAGTGGCTGGATGGGGGTGCTGGGCTCAGCCCAGCCCCTCTGAAGCATTCCCAGTGCCAAGACCCCCCTCAGCAGTACACAGACCCCTGGGTTAGCCACCAGGGTCCAGCAAAGTCCATTCCTTCCCATGGACCATCTCCACATGTTCGTTCTCATCCGGGTATGGAGGGTGGTGTTTTGGGGCAAACTGTCTCTTTTCTGCATTTTTTTTCAAGGCCCTGTGAGCATGAAGCTGTGGTCTGTGCAAAGCATCTGAATTTCTCCTGGTTTCACAGCCGTTGCCTTGTCCAGGCTGAAGCAGATGGCGTGTGTGTGTGTTCCCCCAGGAGCATGTCCCCATGCTCCCTGCTCCCAGAGCCCCCCCCTGCCCTTCCATCACCCACCACAGCCGCTGTTTTTCTCCCAGAGGCACCAGTTTAGCACGAGGGCTTTGGTGGCCTCATCCCTGCAGAAACACCTGCGGGGACATGACTGTCCCCATGGCACATGCAGGATGTGACAGACACTCAGTCTGGGGACATTCTTCAGTGCTCAGCTGCGCACTCAGCCTCACCAGGACCCTGCCAAAGCAGAGGGTCTGTGGCATACTGTGCCTTGTCCCTCTGTCCCCAGCCTTCCCAGGCCAGGCTCTGAGGCTGAGGTGCCCCCCAGCTCTCGGCTGTCTGCATGTGTACCCCCCGATGCCCGCTCGCACACGTGTGAATTCACTTCTTGCACATCAGCATGTGTGAACATCCATCGGGGACCAGCCCACACCGTGCAGGGGCCATCGAGCTGGGGCTGGGACCCGCTGTGGCAGCTCTTCTGCCTCCTCCAGCCCCCCGGGCTGCTGGCTGAGGTTCTTCAGCTTCTTCACCTGGAGCAGGACAGAGAGTCAAGGAGCCCCCATGGGCTACCTCTCCATGGATACAAGAAACCCTGTTGTGAAAGCCCCCAGGACCAGGACACCGTTCTGTCCCCAGGTGCATGTCCCCTGAGGTCCCTTGTTCTGGGGGGACCTGTGGGGCACATGGCTGCCCACCCTCCTCACCTCCTCCTCTCCTCTCCTGTGGCTCGTGTGGGTGCTCAGCCTTGCAGAGCTCTACCTCTCTCCCTTGTGATCTTGCAGTCTGCCCAGGCTCAATAAGATTTATCATCTCCCCAGCACCAGGAGGACACACAGGCAAATGGGTTCCAGCCTTGCCAGGTTTTTCTTTCCTTCCTTTCTCAGGTGCTGGTTAATAGTTAACTTTCAGGAGTTTTCCTCCTGGCAAACAGGGAGTCCTTCAACATTCTCTTTAACCTCTTGGTTAAAGAAAAACCAAGAGCGGGTTGGTATCTGGTGAACTTCTCTCCGTGCCAGGCGGAACCAGCGTCTGCTTTGCTGATGCCTCCGTGCGAGTGCGATGGCAGAAGGACAGGGTGACCGCGGCTGCAGCAGCCAGACACAGCCACTGGCGGCATGGTGCAGGAGAGGGGCCGGGGAGGGTTTGGGCTCACCTGGACGACGCAGAGGCTCGGTCTGACAGAGGGCTACAGATGCAGCTGAGGATGCGGGCGCCTGCAGCGACCTGTCCGTTTGCCATCAGGAAAAGGGCTACAGTCCCCATTGGGCTGAGTCAAAACTCTGCCCGTCTCCTTCTCCAGGGGCAGAGTGGGGGGAACGGGGTTGGTGCTCCAGTATACTCAGTATCACCAGTAAATGCACGAGACACCATTGGCGTGTGGGCGGCTGGTGCTCAGGTGCCGGGAGCTCCCTGACTGCTGCGGCCATCGGCTCCGTGGAAGAAAAAGGGGTGCGTGGGTTCCTGCTCACTGCCTCTAAGTTACCCAGAAGTTCACCTATTTGAAAGAGGGTCAGACTCTGCTAGTAATGGTGCCAAGGGGTAGAATATTTTCCGGTTTCACTGGTGGCCGTTGACAAACCATCAGCATGTGGTGACCCTCGTCCCTGCGCCTTGCGCCGGTGGGTTACATCGCCTGGTTCCCATTCTCTCTGCCATGACGGAAAAAGCAAACAGGCAAAGGGGCTTTGTGCTTGGGTTGTTGAATTTTCATGACAACTTAGCAAGGCTGGTTGAGAGTCTTTTTCCAGCTAATTTCAGTTCCTTTGCGCTGCTCCGGGGCTGCAGGGCCCAGGCTGCAAATGTGACAGCGGGGAGCTGCTCATTTGCCACTCAGAGTCTTGTCATGGAAAAAAGCTGACCTGGGAAACATTGTTATCAGCATTTGATAAGAGATGATAATGCTAATTTTGGTCCTAAAATCTTTCCTAATAGAAATGATCAACGCATATTTATCCCAGCAGTTACAGCTGCAAAGAGCTCCCGCAGCGAGAGAACATCCACCTTCTGCAGCTGAGACAGGAGGGGCTCTCAGGGATCACGGGAACCAATACTAATGTGGCTTTTGGAAGGAAATTCTCCCGTTGGAGGATAAATCAGCACCTAGCTGTTAGAAATCGGGCCACATTCTCCCACGGGACAGGCTGTCCCACATCTGCCTGACGGACGGGTGTCTCGGCACTCCCTCTGATGTGTCACAGAATCACAGACTGGTTTGGGTGGGAAGGGACCTTAAAGCCCATCCAGTGCCACCCCCTGCCATGGGCAGGGACACCTCCCACTAGCCCAGGTTGCCCAAAGCCTCATCCAGCCTGGCCTTGAACCCCTCCAGGGATGGGGCATCCCCAGCTTCTCTGGGCAGCTTGGGCCACTGCCTCACCCCCCACACAGGAAAACATTTCTTCCCAATATCCAGTCTAAATCTATCTGGTTTTTGTCCTTACAGGAACCAGGAGGCAGGACCTGGCCCTGCTCCAGTGCCCAGTGTGGGCTTGTGCTCAAGGTCTGACATTCTGAGTGGTATTTCTGAGGACCCTGAAAGGGGCTTTTTCCAGAAAATGTCCCTTCCAGGGCATCAGGTCTAGGTGGGCAGATGCATCCCAGCCTACGCTCGATCCCTGAATCCTTCTGAAGTGTGGCCATGTGCGGTGTGACCTGCTGGAGGCTCTACCATACACATACCAGGGTGTGATCATTGCTTGCAGATATTGGCAGCCCACATTTCTCATCTAGCACGTGTGGCCGAAGGCTCAGCGGGACAGAAGGCAGAGCACGTATGGCTCCGCGGTGGGGATGCTGGAGCTGCTGCCAGGGAGCTTGTGTTTCAGGGGCACGGGCAGCCCTGCAGAGCCTTTGCAGGACAGATTCTTACATTTTGCAGTAACAAAGAGAGTTTTCCATCCTGCTCCAGCCCTTGCAGCACTGCAAAGCACAGACCTGGGCTCAACACGGCTCACCGACTGCTGTCTGTAGCACCAGGCATTAACCTTTCTCCTCTGCCCAAATAAATCCGTCTGTCTGCAGGGCTTTGGAGCTGCTGAGTGATGCCAGGCAGCGCTGGCGGGTGGACCAGGGAAGCAAGGAGCCAGCTGGTGCTGTAGAGGAGTGCGTCAGCCCTGTCTGTCTGGGTCTCATCCGGCGCTGGGAGGTTTGTCGGCCGGGAGGGTCGGTGCACGGCGCCGGGCTGGGGTGGCCGCCTGCAGAGGGGGCCCACAGCCAGCCCCGGTGTGCATGGGCACCAGCACTTCTGCCACATGGGCAAGGGCTGAAAACGTGTCTTATGTGCAAAGCACCAAAGCCAAAGGGGCAGATGAATTCCCCAGTGCTTCCCACGAGGCAGTCCAACTGGTTTATGCAAAGAGGAAATCACTGGCACTTCTGTGCTGGTGCTTATGTCTGGTCCAGGTCTCCTGTAGCACAGCCTCAGTTTTAGCACAGCAGGGCTTTCAGAAATCTGACTGACTGACTCCAGCGATCTCGGCTTGTTTTCCCCGTGAGCACCTTCAGCACAAAGCCTGCCAGCGCTGCCCACTCACCGAGGACATCAACCAGCATCATCCTGTACCCACTCCTGGAGAAAGGAACCCGGCACCCGCGCTGGTCCCCTCCAGGACCGGGGAAGGGCAGCACACGTGTTGAGGATGCCAAGCCCTAAGCCAGGACCCTGCAGGCTGAGTCACTTGCAGGACAGGTCCCAGGGGAGGAGGTGGGGTCGTGCTGTTTCGCTTGCCGTGGCTGGCTGTGCAGGGCGGATACACAAGGGGTGGAGAAGGTGGCCCTGGCCCCAGCTGACCGTGGGCACTGGGGATGCCCAGCCCTGCTTGTCGTAAGAGACAGAGCGAGTCCCCAGATCACCCAGCTGTCAGCATGGGCTGGGGGTCCCCATGCCACCTGGGTGGCTCTGGCAGCTCTGCCGCCTGGCTGGGCTTCTCACCAGGCTCCAGCATCTCCAGCGAGGGCCTGATCCAGACAACTGCCGAACGTCCACATCTGTCCCTCCAGCTGGCTAACTGGGGTGTGTCGCTGAGCCCAGGGCCTCCGTGGCCACCACCAGTGCTGGGGTCCCCAGCCC
>NW_010108349.1:8310-8581 GCF_000699245.1 Pterocles gutturalis | reverse complement strand
CTGCACCGCCTCGCCTTGCCCAGCGCACCCTGCGCCATGTGGCGCCTTTGATCCCACCAGCAGCGTGCCTCGGAGGGGGACCAGTCAGCAGGAGGAAGCCCCCATGGCTCTGGCCCTTCCCCAGCAGCCCCCCCGCTTTCCTCCCTGAGCCTGTGCTCGGCCCATCCCACCAGGCTGGGGCTGGGGGACCCTCACACCACCTCCGAGGGGTCAAGTGAGACCACAGCGACCGCAGGAGCCCCAGCCAAGGAGCAGATCTGGCACTGGGGCC
>NW_010108349.1:7909-8270 GCF_000699245.1 Pterocles gutturalis | reverse complement strand
CCAGCATCAGCTGAAGCTGGCAGAGGGCTGGAGGTCCCAGCAATGCAGATAAATGCCCTGATAAATACCCCACCTTCGTGCCTCATCCTGTGCTGCTGGGAGAGGCTCCACCTGGGTGCTGGACCCCCCTGGCAGGGGCTGGGTGTGTGCAGATCTTTATTTTCCAAATATTATTTGTGACCCTGTATGTGATGAGCAATAACAAGGCTGGGATCTCACTGCGTGCTGCTGCCAGGGAAATTGGCTGTGGAGATGTTTGAAGTGCTTTCACAGCACGTGGGGGGCTGAGCCCTGGCAGCCCCCCAGCCGCCGTGGGGAGGATGCTCTCGGTGCCCTTGGCCGTGGGGCCGGGGGTGGGCTG
>NW_010108349.1:6911-7876 GCF_000699245.1 Pterocles gutturalis | reverse complement strand
GAGATCGGGGACAAAACAGGGTTCGTTCCCCCAGCCGTGACTTCTCTCATGAGCTCAGCTGCAGGATTGTGTTCCCACCTCTCAGTAGGGTGGTGTCCTCCAGAAGGATGCTCCTCTCATCCCATAGTGTTTGTGGGGCGGAGGCCAAGGGTCCTGTGTCCTCACTGAAGCCTCGCTGAGGACCTAACAGCCCCCTTCTCGTGCAGTCCCCAGGACTGGGCCCCATGGGGAGAGCGACCACTGGCCAGGGCAGGACCCCGGGGCATCGATCGCATCCGGCAAGGGGTTGGGGTGGATAGACGCAGGAGAGGGTGAGACAGGGCCTTCCCAGGGCTGACACTGCTGAGGGGTCACCTCCAGGGCAGGCTCAGGGATGCCCAGGATGGGTGCAGCAGTGGGGAGCTGTACCAGCACCACGTGTCCGGGACCCCGTGGCTCAGGGACCCTGGGAGGGTGCAGAGCTCCCTGCGTCATCCTGCCCGTGGCACATCCGCCGGCGATCCCACGGGTGAAGCAAAGCTACAGAATTATTGTAAAATTTTAAGATAACTCTGGAACGTTGTGTAGCTAGCCAATAGATGGAAGGTCATAAGGTGTCTTAGAGTAGTAAATGTTTAACCTAACTGTAACGGTTTAGGAATAGAGCAGTCACTCGAGGAAGAACATCTGCAAGTGTTAGTCAGGAAATTAGGCAACCTTGTAAGAGTATGAAGACAAGAAAATTAATTGAGAAAGAAGGGACTCCACTGTGCAGAATCAGAAGAAAAGTAAACTAGCAGACAAGGGAGGAAGAGTTCTTACTTCATTCCAAGACCACCTAAAGACCACCACATTTGCACATATTAATGAGTTCCAGGAAAACTTATGCTTATGTAAATAATTCCAGGGACTTTACTGAATATGTAGAAATTTGCAACATATATTCTCTCCAGTTTTGCTCGTTTGTTGGAACACTTAAGGTGGAG
>NW_010108349.1:5899-6837 GCF_000699245.1 Pterocles gutturalis | reverse complement strand
ATTTCTTTAATTCCCGGGCCTGGCTGGGGGCTGGGGGACCGAGGCTGTGTGGAGGGAGCAAGGCGCAGACGGTCTCCCTCGCACCACAGGAAAGAGAGGAGAGCTGCTCCCCTGGCACCAGCTGGGGCTCAGTGCCGGTCCGGTCCCTGCACTGCCCTCCCGCCCGGGTGTCCCAGCCACAAGCCTATCGCTGGGGATTTGGCTGCTAATCCTCTCTAGCAATATTGGCTCAGATTTTTCTTATTAACTTCTCCCAGGCTGCCAGATGCTTCTGGCCAGCATGTCCACTGGTGAGGCACTGCCCCCTCCACACCTTCCCGGGCATTTGGAGTGGGACAGTGGGGGGCACTGCACAGTGCCGGGTAGGTGTCAGGTTAGTGGGACGATGCTGGGGCTCACTTCACAGGAGCCCCCCATCACAGGGTTAGACCGTTTGGGAGCAAGCCCAGTGCTCCGGGGTGGGACAAATACGAGACAGAACCACTGAGAGGGCAGCAAGGCCCTGTTCTGGGAGGCTGGAAAGGGCCACCGCTTCTGACCCTACACCACCGCCTGAAACAGCACCGCTGCCCACATTGACCTCCTCAGGACTGTGGCCAGTTCGCCATCGTCCAGCTGGTTGTCCCTCCTGCGGACATGTGCCTGCTCAGCCACCGGTCCTGAGCCTCGTGGGAGGCTGTGGGACCAGTTTTCCAGGCTCTGCTGTGCAAGGCACCAGGCAGGATGATTGTAGTGGTCCTGCATGGACGTAGATCATTCACGACCCTCTCTTGATTTGTTTTCTGCCATTCCAGCCTTTCGGTTTCACATTTTCCTGTCTTTGCTGTACCCAGAAGCATTAGAAGCTGAGATTTTCACATAGTGACCTGGCTTCACGAAGTAGAAGATAGTGGTGGGTTGTAACTGGTAATCCAAAATATCCAGAACAGATGGCTTTT
>NW_010108349.1:5560-5868 GCF_000699245.1 Pterocles gutturalis | reverse complement strand
TTTTGTTTGTGGCGGGGGGGGGGGGGGGGGGGCATGTTCACTTCATGCTTATGATTCTTCATTGAAAAATCCATACAGTCTCAAAATGCTTGCACTGAGAAGTAACAGCATGGGCAGCATGAGAGATTATGCAGTACAAAGCCAGGTTCTTGGGCAGAAATACCATTTTCCGCTGGGGCAGCCCCCCAGGTCACCACTCCTGCTGCAACACTGGAATTAGTATTGCGCCCACCTCTGCGGCTGCCCAGAGCAGAGCGATTTCGGACAGTCGGCGTTAAGGAGCATCCTTCTGATGAGGGCAGCTGAGG
>NW_010108349.1:0-5518 GCF_000699245.1 Pterocles gutturalis | reverse complement strand
GAGACGCTTTGTTGGGGGGTGCTGAGACATCAGCCTCACCCTCCCTGCCTCAGAGTGGTGATGGCAGCAGAACATGTAGCAGAATGGGTTAAAGGAGCCAACGCGACCACATCCACTCCCCGCTTTGCACCTTATTCTTCTTATTTCCCTACTTTCTCTCTCCTTGGTGCCACGCGCTTCTGCCAGGGGTCTCAGCTGCCCTCAGTGGGGCGGGCTGGTGTCAGCCTCATCTTTGTTCAACCCTTGCCATCTCCAAGCTGGCAGCTAATTAAGTTGTCAGAGCCCTTCCCTTTAATCAGAGCATGTCAGACCCATGCCAGGGGCTCCCCCCAGGAGAACTGTACTTTCCTGGCAGCATCCGGATGGAGAGACACAGGTTATCCCATTGCTCTGCCTGTCGTGTGGTCCAGGACAGAGCCTTGGCCTCGCTATGTTCCTAAACAGGATGGGACCGATGCTCTCCAGGGACTCGCAGCCCAGGACTGCATCCAGCTGCTGCCTGCAGAAAGCCCGGCTAAGGAAGGAGCCGCTCCCCCAGGGCTCTCGGGCACAGAGGGCTGGGGCTGGGAGCACGACTGCCCGGCCCTTCCTCCTTCCCCTCGCAGGACAGGAGTAATCCATTGCCAGTGTCATCACCCTCATTGCTGGTGGCTCCTGACCCCATTGCCAGCTCACTGGGGACAGCCGCAGCACAAGTGCTTTCTGGGTTTACTGTGTACCTCACTGCAGCTCTGTTGGGTGGCACCAGGTGACACACATCCCACCCCGCGTCTCAGCTTCCCTGCCTGTAAAGTGGGCAAATATTCCTTCCTCCACCCTCCAAGGCTTTCCACTGCAACCCTCCTTCCCCTGCAATGCGTCAGGGTGGGCTGTGCTGTAACTGTTACATGGGTCATTCATCTCTTTGAGTTAAATTTAAAAAGTGCCCCTCCTGCCCCTTTTATTCCTAGTTCTCCACCATGTGCATAACTGTCTGAAGTGATGTCCAGCTGTCTGAAGGTCAGGAGGCATCGACAGCATTTCGGTACCAGGTCCCATTCCTTGGGAAGCAGAGGACAAAGGCAGTGGGAGGCTCACTCATCCCCCAAGACTTCAGGGCTCCAGACCCACAGGGATAATAAGGCCTTGATCTGGTGTCTCTGGTGACATCTCAGTCCCAGGGACTTCTCTGAGCATTGGATCCCACTCCAACAGCCTGCAGGAAGATGGCAGCAAGAGCTGGAAATGTTGGCTTTGGATGGAAGCATTTGCCTGGAGCTCCTGGAGGTGAAGCAGCCCGAGCTCAGCACTGTGCTGTTATTACAGTGTGGCTGCAGGAGGGGTGGGGACACACTTGTTATCAGGGGAGGGACAGGATGAGGGGTGACGGGTTTAAACTGAAAGAGGGGAGATTCAGATTGGATATTAGGAAGAAATGTTTTCCTGTGCGGGTGGTGAGGCAGTGGCCCAGGTTGCCCAGAGAAGCTGTGGATGCCCCATCCCTGGAGGGGTTCAAGGCCAGGCTGGATGAGGCTTTGGGCAACCTGGGCTAGTGGGAGGTGTCCCTGCCCATGGCAGGGGGTGGCACTGGATGGGCTTTGAGATCCCTTCCAACGCAGACCATTCTGAGATTCTGTGATCATCCAAAACATGTGAAGGGCAGAAAGCACCCAGGAGCTCAAGGTGAGGAGCTGTGCTCCCTCTCCTGCCCGGTGGCCATCCCTGTCAGCCCTCCCCAGCCCACAGGCACCCCCAGGCCTCCCTGCGGGCACAGCTTTGCCAAGGGGGATGGAGCCGAGGAGCACACAGGGAGCATCTCACTAATCCCAGCTGGCAGCCAGCTCCCCGAGCTGCACAAAGGGCCTTTTCATGCCCTGCATAAACAAGCGAGAGGCATGAAAGGTTGTTATCGCAGAGCATCAGCACCAGCAGCAGCTCGGGCGGGGATTCCCAAAATAGCCCCCTCCCAAAACCAGACATGCACACCCCTTTTTCCATGCTGCTGGGCTTGATGGAATAAAGGGTTTGGGTGCACCCAGCTCCTCACTGCTCAGCCCTGTAGCCTGAGAGCTGGCTCCCAGGCAGGGCTTGACCCCAGTGCCTGCCAGTGCCTCCCGCCAGGAGAGGCAGAGTTGGTGGTGCACCAGCACACATGTGAGCACACGTGCGGATGACACATGTGCACGTTCACCTTGTGTTGGAAGCGAGGAAGAACACAGCCACACTTCAGCTTTGGCTGCATCCTTGTGGGTCTGATGAAGAACGCTTTGCAATGATTGTTAATAGCTGATGGCAAGGGCCAATTGCCAGTCTGCTCTGTGCTGGGAAGCTCCAAGAGCTCCAAGGTGTTCTTCCTTGGAGAAGGTTTCCTCTTCATGGCTGCATCTATGAAGCTGGACCCCCAGATGCACCTCTGTCTGTCTTCGCCAAGGAAGAGCAGGTTTCCGTGTAGGAGTACACTCAAGGGTCACTGCTGGAGGATGTGCTGATCTTCTGTGCTTCCTATCCCATAAAGCCAGGACAGAGTCGCTGCAGAATTAAATTGTAAAGGGAAAGCATGATGGAATAAAAGAGCTTGGAGGCTCTCAAGGAGATCTGGCAAGAGCATGGTGGCTGAACCTGTCCTAACATTGAACCGTGAAACAAAGCCTTTGACACTGTCCTGCACGACATCCTTGTCTCTCAACTGGATTTGACAGATGGATCACTTGGTGGATAAGGAATTGGAATTGGCTGGATGGTCACACTTGTGGCCAACAGCTCGATGTCCAAGTGTGGACATCATTCACACTAGGTAATATTTAAGGTCCCTTCCAGCCCAGACCATTCTATGACGATTCTATGATCTGCAAGCCCTTGCAATGTATGCCAGTCCTCATTTATTTGTATGGGCATTTGCGTTTTCTTATGTTGTATTTTCAAGTTGATTCTGCTGGAGAGTGGGAATCTGGCCAGGAAATACTCATTGGGTTGCAAAAATGACCTGGTTCCCGAGAGAGGTTTTCCCATGAGCAGCTGTCGAGCAGCGAGCAGAGCTTTGCAGGCTCCTCCATTCCCATCGCCGCTGTGGGAGGCTCCAGGGTTTCCCTGGTGCAGCGCAGGGCAGCAAAGGGCTCTGGTGCCCATCAGGCAGACAGAGAGGCAGTTCCACCCAGCTGTGGCTGGCTTTGGGGTTTCAAACAACTGACTTTCCTGGAAATGGATTTGATTGATTTGAAAAAATAACTGAACAAATGTCAGCTCCTTTAAATTCCTTTAAATCCTTTAGATTTTCAGTTAAACTCCCCAAAACCTTGTAAAGTTTACGCTTCCTCTACTGGGGGGGGGGGGGGGGGGGAAGTCTGACTGTCCCCTCCCTGCCACCCCATCTGCAATGTGTGGCCAGAGCAGGTACCTCCAGAGCTCCCGTCACTGCAGCAGGAGTCTGACCGGGATGTGGGAAGCTCATTTGTCTGTTATTGAATATCCAGAAGAGGGTCCAGCCCAGGGTGGGGCGATCCATAGCTCACCAGTGACTATTTTGCAAATCCAGCTCTTTTCCTCGTTTCAGCGGGCAGAGGGCTGCACAGCCAGGTACATGCAGAGGGTGTGTTCTCTGTGTCTTCAGGACTGTTGAAGAGTTTCAGGTTTTAGCTTGGTGGTAACTGGCTGTTTGCACCAGTGCGAGAAGGGGAGTGAAGGATTCACTGGGGGGATTTGTTCTGCACGTTCTTCTTCTGGCTCCTCGTCTTTGGGAGGGGAATGCTCCCTGCGGTGGGTGCTGGGGCAGTCTGCCAAGGAAATCTGTGCTCATAACCCTACCACCATGGTCACCCACAGACTTATTTGACCCAAATTCACTTAAAAGTGAATTTAACATTCAAATTTCCTAGATTTTTCTTTTAGAGTAGGACAGAACCTGACCCATTGAGCAGAAATCGCTCTTTTTCCTGAAAAATGGAAACACAGTAACAGTCCTCAGGACACTGCACAGGGCTGCAACTGTGATTATTTTCTGCAACAACACAGTGCAACTTTTCTCCTGTACAAGTTCCCTACAAATTCAGCGCAGCGTGACCCATGGATGCTGTCACTTGCAGTGCAGCCAGCCCTGCAGCAGGGTAGGGCACCTATTCAGCATCGCCCCTTAAGGATGCACAGCGATGGAGGGGCAGGCGGCAAAAACCATGCCTGCGAGGGGAATCTGAGCAGCAAGCTGAAATGTCTTTTATTTGTAAATGAATGCCCTCCCTCAAGCTTGGCTCCGATGAGGTGGTTTGTTGGTTTTTTTGGGTTGGTGGTTTTTTTTCTTTTTCCAAGAGGTTCCTGCTATTTACCCAACTTTCCAGCTGGGCTTCTCCAAGGCACAAAGAGGCAGGACCTGCCTGAGTTTGTACAGTGAGTCAACAGCTCGGCAGGGGATTAGAGCCCACAATCCTGCTGGCATCACTGCCTTGGCTCGAGCCACTGGACCATGCAGCCTCATTTTGTTCCTGGTACTCTCTGCTGGTATGTGGTTTGTCGGGAAAAAAGCCTCAGTGTGGTTAATAAAGGAGGCACTTTATAAAGCAGTAAAAAAAAAATAAAGCCCGGCCTCATTCCAGCACTTCGTCCTGGTCATGTTGGCGCAGGGGTCAGGCTCCCCATGCAAGTGGGAACGGCAGCTTTCCCCGGGGCCAGTGGGGGGGAAGCTGAGGAGCAGCACCCGGAGGCAGCCAGCACAGAGCCTGGCACCCACTGCTGCCAGACAGACGACCGTGCGCTCACACGTCGTGACACTGCCCCAGGCCAGCCCTGGCCTGCAGAGGACAAGCAGAGGCTGCCAGGTCAGACCTGCCCTGCTGGGAGGGGTCCCCAGGCCTCCCCCTCGCTGCTGGGGACCTGCCTGTCCTGGGGTCCTGCGCAGAGCTGCACCCTTCCAACCGCAGAGGACCAGTATGGTAACTGGTGGCAGACATGCTGCTGGGTGACCGAGGAAAAGAAAGAGAAGTGCAGGGGCACAATGTGTTGCTCAGAGCCCTGCACGATGCAGCAAGTGCTCGTGGGCCTTGGGTGAGCCGCAGGCTCTGGGAATGAGAAACCAGACCCAGCGCCAGCCTGTGTGTGACACCTCCCCTCCATCTTTCACTCCTCAGCATCTGCAAGGCACAGGGGGCAGAGGGTGCAGCGCATCTCTAGTCTCCTTCCTCCTGTTTATGAACACCAGGCTTTCCCAAGGGTTTCACCTATGGCCATGGTGAAATGCATCCCCTCACCCAGCACATCCATCCCGTGCGTCTACTGCATCCCTGTACCCAGGGCATCCCTGCACCTCATGCATCCATGCTGTGCATCTACTGCATCCCTGCACCCAGTGCACCCCTGTATCCAGGGCATCCCTTCACCTAGGGCATCCCTGCTGTGCGTCTACTGCACCCCTGCACCCAGTGCATCCCTGCACCCAGGGCATCCCTGCACCCAGGGCATCCCTGCTGTGCATCTCAGTGCATCCCTGCACCTGGTGCATCCATGCCATGAGTGCACATGTGTGTGGTGGAGCAACTGCCTCCCATTTTTTAAC
>NW_010108348.1:1100-10173 GCF_000699245.1 Pterocles gutturalis | reverse complement strand
GCTGGGCGCTTGCCTGGAAAGAAAGCTGGGGTGGGCTGGGGTCCCCTCTCTGCCAGGGTCTCTTCCTGGGGCAGAGGGGGGCTGAAGTGCTGGCTGTGGGTCAGGCAGGGGACTGCAGGCAGATTGATGGGCAAACTGCCCTGTGCCCAGCTCCCATACTGCAGACCCAAGGGCACATCAGCTTATGGAGCTTTTTCCCATCTTCTTCCCTTCACGAGAGGCCATGAGCTTTGTCACCTCTTTACAGGTGGTGTTCACCCCGCACTGGATGACCAGCTACATCCATCCCTGCAATCCCACCTTGGCTGGGGATGGAGCATGCAGTGAGGAGCCAGATCCTGGCTAAGATGCCCCAGCCAGAGGCCCTTCCTCTCATTTGGTGGCAGAGGTGTCCCCAGCACCCTTACATGAAGGGAATAGTGGGATGAATGCAAACCAGAGGAGGTGGCTTTGCGGGGGTGTCATCTCCCAAGCACTGTGCCATCCGGGGCACCCTAACCTTTGCGGGCAGTGTTGTCGGTCATCTGCGGAGCTGGTGGCCCCACGGCTTCGGGAGACAGTCTGGTCACCACTGGGGATGCCGGCTGGGACCCAGCCTCGGGGTCCCTTGAGGTGCTGCGCAGAGAATGGGGCAACTCAGGCTTCGGTTGGGCATGACGGTCCTGGCCATGAGGCACCTCGCATCCACCTGCGAGGGTACGGCCCATGGCATGGGGTGGGATAGGGTAAGGACACGGGGATAGCTGGGACAGCCAGAGCCTCCAGCTCCCTTCCACTGGACTTACGCCTCTCCATCCGGGAGAGTGGGGGTGCTGGCTAGAGCGGGCTCAGGGGATGGCTCTTCCACCAGGGTCGCCTCGCCAAGTCCGCCGTTCATGGGTGGTGTGAACATGCCCGAAACATTGAAATCTACCTCTGGGTGGGAAGAAAGGAGGGGACCCTGTGAGGAAGCACTTGATGCCCAGAGCTTTTCCCAGTGACACCACACTGGGGAGCTGGAGCCTACCCCTGCTTCCCTCCTCTGGGGGACAGAGAAATTTCCCCTTCCCTTCCTCCCCGCTTCACCCTGGGCTATGGCCCCCCAAGCGAGGCCCCGGCCCTACCTCCAGGGAAGAGGGTGTCCGCATTCTGGATGAGGGCTTCCACCACACCTACCACCTGGATGGAGGAGACGGAGGCCAAGTCCAGTTGCACAGTGGAGTCTCTAAAGAGACAGGGGTGAGGGAGGCATCAGAAAAGGCTTTTGGTGCATTAACCCTTTTGGTGTTCATTCCTGAGGGGGCAGACCCCAAAGAGGAGACAGCCCACCTGAGGAGGGTGGGAGATGGGCCTTGTTCCCTGTCCTGGAAACCCTAGTTTGATGTTGGAGGCCAACGGTGTTGGAGGCCATCCATGTCACAAGTGCTCCAGGTCTCGGGCTCTTCCTCTGCTCCTTTGCAGAGCGGTTAAGCGGACACATACTTGGCGAGAGGATGTGCCACTCAGGGAGTGCATGAACGAGGGACAGGACTTGAGGATGGAGAGAGCGGAAGTGCTTTAGACCAGCCTGAACACTGCTGGATCAGCCTTTCCTATGGTGTTTGTGCTGAGGGCACCCCAGCTAGGGCTGGGGAGCTGCCTCCCACCCCTCCGAGCCAGGTCTTACCCTGGGCTCTGCTGTGACCACAGCAGGTTGGGGCCCAGCACGATGGCAATGTTGCTGGGGGTCATTTTGTTCACCTCCTGGTGTTCAGCCAGCTTGGCTAAAAACTTGATCAGATACCTGTGGGGTAAAAGGAGGGCGAGGGAGCAGTAAGTATGGATTTGGGGAGGGGGGAACAGCTGCCCCCAGGGATTGCTTGGGGCTGAAGAAGCCCCGTCCCTGCAAAACACCTCAAATTGTTGTAGCTCTCACGGGGCAGGCGGCTGCAGGTGTCTTGCAGGCTCTGTACACGGCTGTCAATGTCCTTTAAGCTGCAAGAGAGAAGGAGGATCAGAGATCTCAGCCTGTGCCCTGCAGCAGAGAGGGAAACAGTGTGCAAGGGAGGAAGGTCAGTGCTGGCCACCCCATTGCAGGCCATAGCCCTGGGAATGGAGATGAAGATGCCTTGCTGCTAGCTTTACTTGGCAGCTAAGGCAGGCATCCACAGAAGACAAAACTGCACCCCAAAGGCTCTCAGGGATTTAATAAGATACGATTATAGCTTGTGAGTGGGCCTGGGGGTGAGCACTGCCTTGCCACAAGCAGCCACCCTGTTGCACTGTGACTACGGGGCTCACTGGCACTTAGCTGATCCCTTCAGAAAGATGCTTTCCTCCTTTTCCTGGGCTTTTTGCTGTGTCTCCTCTGCCACCCCTGCCATCCCAGAAGCAAGAGGCCAAACTGGGCTGGTGGGCCGGTGAGATGGGGCTCAGGCTATTGGAGCCAAGTGAGTCTTCACAGGCTAAGCTCTTCTTGCCACCAAAACAGCTGCAGCCTTCTCCCTTGCCCTACCTTTTTATTTATTGTTATTCTCCAAGATTTTGGGCCATCTGGATTTCTGCTGAGCATGGGACAAACCAGGCACTGCGTTTGTTTCTCCCCACATGGGAAACGAGGCTGAGCAACCTTGCTCCAAGTGCCGGGAGGGACAGAGGATGGCAGAGGGGCTTTTTGATCCCCAGCAGGCTTTCCCGCCCCAACACCTGGACCCACCTGGCCACTTTGACCCATTCATTGTAGAGCTCAAAGGTCATCAAAGGCTCAGGCAGCTCCCGCAGGTAGGATTTCAGTGCACCTGGGAGAGAAGGGGGAGCTGTGGGGGTGATGGTGACTGGGGACTGCCTGACCATGTCCCCCTATTCTGCCTCACCAGCACCCACCAGCCACGGCATGGGGGTCCGAGTAAAATTCTTCCAGTGTGTTGGAGCCGCTGGCCAAACTGCTCTTCAGCTTCCTCAGCACTGAGGCACCCGCTGCCAGTCGGAAGAGTCCCTGGGAACAGGGTGAAGAGGGATGTGAGGGGCTGCATTCTGGGGAAGAGGGTGGTGGGGGGTCAGGACTGCTGCCTACCTCCTCCCTCATGCCGGAGGCCAGCAGCATCATGACACAGGCTTCAATGGGCAGCGCGATCTCCCGGCCCAAGCTCTTGAGGTGAGTCTCTAGGGGTACACCATAGTACCCCACCACCAGGGTGTCTGCAGCGAAGGAGGGCTCTGGAAGAGGGAGGTGAATGTCAGGAGGAATGGTGGCTGCCGGGGCCATCTGGCATCTAGCCATGCCAACATCTTGCTCCGAGCTGGGGCTGGCTGGGTGGATCAGCATCCCCAGCCTGCCTCAGGCTGCTATCCCCGTCCCACCAGCCCCATGTGGGAGGCGGCAGCAGCAGGAACAGTGAGGGAAAACCTGCCTTTCCCAGCCTCACCAGCCACACTCACATCCCTGGGCTTGGCTGCCTCTCTCCCTGGGCTGTGTGGAGAGCTGGTGGTACCTGTCTGGCTGTGGCTTTCCTTCAGCTCAGCCAGAGCCGAGTCCAGTGATCCCAGGGACTGCCGGTGGTACTGGGCTTGGATTTCCAGCAGCTTCCGGGCAGGGAACACACAAACAGAGCTCGAGTCAGCACTGGCCCCTCTTGGAGGGACTCCCACCCCCAGAACATTGCACCCACATGAAGACAAGATGAATGGGGAGATGCAAAGAGAACCCCCCTGGTGTTAGTGGGACTGTGGCTATAGTGAGGGGTAGAAGGCAAACTGGAGATGGGGCAGTCATCGGGACAAGCTGTTCTGCACTTGATGCTAGTGGCGACATGCACCTGCAGTGCCTGGAGCAAACCTTTGGGCATCTGCTGGTGCCTGGGGCTGTCCCCTGCCCTGGCTAGGGGGCTCTGTGTGGATGGGGACAAGGCTGGGCTCACACATACCCCAGGAGATGTCCCCACCCAGAGGAGGAGGGCGAGAGAGGACTTACTCTGATGAAGTAGCTGGCGTAGCTGTCCTCTTTGGTGGAGAAGTGGTAGAGGTCAGCCATGTACTCGTCCTGGGAAGGGAAGCACAAAGAAAAGCAATTTTCCACCTCCTCCCTGGCATCCAAGGAAGAGGGGATGTCTTCACAAAGCCACCCCTCTGGGCCATGAGTCGGCCAGGCAGGGTCTCTGGGGTGTGGTGGGGAGGTGGGCTGGGACCACATACAGATTCCTCCTTGCCCCCACTGCTTGCATTTGGGTAGTGTCAGCGACCTACCCTGTGATCAGGGTCCTGGCACAAGAGGCTGAGGGACAAGTGGTCCCTCCACCTCCCGCATGCCTGTGGGTTCTGTCAGAGAAGGCACTGGGCTTTTCAGAGTAACAGGGTAGAGGCAGAGAAAGCTGATGTGAAAGTCCCCTGCCACCCGTCACAGACTCCAGCTCAGCAGGCTCCCAGCCCCAGGGGACCCCATGACCTCTCTGCTCTAGCCCCTGGAGCCTCCCCTCTGCAGCAGCTTGTGCTTTAATACTTTATCTTCTTCCCTGGGCTTGGGGCATCTCCCTGTTTCTGATCCTTGAGGGACCGGTTTGCTTGCAGAGGGCAGGACGTGGTGGCTGGCTGCATCTGTCTTGGCATGGGGTCACCTTGGATGGAACCACTGGACGGGAGCAGGTCTCCAGCCCTCGAGCTGCCCCATAAGGGAGAGCAAGTGAGTTCTCACCTTGCACTGTTCCACCTTCCTCTTCACCTCCTCCTCCTCTTCCTTTAAGATCTCCAGTTTGTTGCCAGCAGAAGATGCCCCAGGGCCAGTGCCAGCACCAGAGCTGTTACTGGAGCTCTTGGCAGCTTGGTTCAGCCTTTGGGGTGGGAGAGAAGAGGCACACCCACAGCCTCAGCACCAGGGACACGGGGTGGGATAGGTGTGCAGAAGGGGTATGGGGATGGCAATGGGGGATGGCAAGTCACAGTGCTGCCCTGCGGTGGCTTTCCTTGGCCAGCACCTCTCACTTCCCCAGAGGAAGATGCTGCTGCACCAAGGGGTGCGACCTCGTCAAGACAGGGAGCACTCAGCCCGGCTGCCTGAAACACCGAGGGTCTGTAGGACCCTTCCCAAGCCCTGGTCCTGAGATGTTCCCTCCTCTTCTCCCTCCAGCCAAAGGGAGAGCAGCGTGGAAATGGCCCACCAGCAACCCACGGCTCACCCACTCTCCCAGAGAAACTCGGCACAGCACAGGCTACGCTGCAGGAGTCAAAGTGGGGCGATCTCAGTGGTACAGAGCAGCGCCAGGACACTTTGCTGCCTTTGGCAACAGCACTGCCCTTCTCCCCTGTGCCACAGAGCCAGTGGCTCAGCCCAGAGCAGGGTGCACTCCCAGAGAGGGGCTGGCTGGGTGCTCCTGAAGAGCTGGTGCCTCTTTGACTTCAACTCCAGCTCTGGGAAATTTGCTCCCCAGGGCAGTCATCTTCCTCTCTCCCACAACCTGGCTGGGGGCTGCACGCCCATGTGCCCTGCCCCCCCCAGCTGCAATGTGCCCTGTACCGGCTCTTGATGGTGTTCCAGTCAGAGATCAACTTCTGCAGGGTCTTCTTGTGCTTTAGGATGACGGGAAGCTCCTCCTGGGGGGGAGAGGGGCCAGAGGCAGTTGCAGAGGCTTGGGGACATGTGAAGGAGAGGTGGGATGGGAGAGCAGAGCTGGGAGGGCAGCCAGGGCTACCTCACTGAGCTTGTTGAGCGGCTGCAGGACATCATGCTCCAGGGCAATCTCAAACTCAGCCAGGATTTTGGCCAGCGAGCTCTGTATGCAGCAGCCCATCTCCAGGGCTTTCCTGTGTGGGGGACAGAGATGAAATAACTGTGAGCTGGAGCCATGCCACACTCTGATCCAACACCCCCCACCATACCCACGTGAGACCCTGAGCCAGCCCCTGGCCCCCTCTGCAATTGGAGCCTGAAGGTGCTGGCTATTCCTTCTCCTACTGCAACACCAATATTTGCTCTGAGGACAGGGTTTGACAGCTCAGCTTGGCTGTGGGAGTCCCTGAGGCCAGACAGTGGCTCTGCCAGGGTCTGTCATCTTTTGGGGTCGCCCCCAGCCCCTTCTCCCACTGGCACTTACCCGAGGCTGGACTCTGTGTCCAGTTCCTTGAAGCTCTCAGCCATCGTCATGGACAGAGCCATCAAGGGCAGCTTCTTCTGCACAGAGCCAAGGATTCAGGAAAGGGATGGTGAGCTGGTGTGTTGCAGCCCCATCCCCATGAAGCATGCCACCATGGCATGGGAGCAAGTGGCCAAATCCTCTGCTGGGTCCCCACATCCTCCGCTGGTACCACCCAGCCCCATTGGCCTTGGGGCCTGAGGAGGGGCCTTTTGGATGTCCCTTCAGCCAAAGCCAGGATCCAGTTAGCTAAACAAGGCACTGAGGCTCCATACTTGGTTACAAAACCTTCAGTCTTCTCTAAAATAGTCCCCTGTGGAGGACTGTGACACTGATGGAGGCCCTCACCAAGCCCAGCCCTGCCACAGATTCAAATGCACAGAGCATTTTAATCACCGAGAATAATGAAACCAAACTGGAGATTGTCAGGCTGCCAAGAAGAAAGGAGCCCACGGTAGCATGGGGGCACTAAGGAAGGTGCAGGGGGACCACTGTTTGTTTCCCAGAGAAGGGCTGGTGAGCACCAGCCAGGAACAGGGTGACAGGTTCAAACCAAGGAGGAGGAAGCTGTGGCACCACTGTGCCCAGCCACGCTGTGGTGCTCCTCACCACAGGTCACTGGGGGTGCCTGAGGTTCACAGGGGTTCAGGAAGGGCCACGGACAACAGGGCTTTGGAGGGTTATTCAATGCAAAGACACCGTCTCTGTCTCAGGAGTCCTCAAGTTAGTGATGGTTGAGAGTGCTGCCCTGCCCTGCTCTGCTCTACCCGGGCTGGTGGGCACTGCGGGAGATGGGACCGGGGCTGCGCT
Organism: Pterocles gutturalis; assembly: GCF_000699245.1. Lineage (NCBI taxonomy): Eukaryota > Metazoa > Chordata > Aves > Pterocliformes > Pteroclidae > Pterocles > Pterocles gutturalis. The sequence continues at coordinate 3,283 of NW_010108348.1, read as the reverse complement.
ATAGGGCACCCTTCAGCAAAGCCAGGGACAGAGCCAGGGGTTGTGCAGGCTGTGGGGGGCGGACTCCACTCACCACTCGCTTGTCCATCTCGGAGCCGCATTGACCCTGCAGGCAGGCTTGGAGCCTCTTGGACACACTGTGAGCTGCCCGCTTGGCTGGCTCGATCCTTTGCTCGATCTGGGGTTGGAAAGGTGGGACTGGGGAAGCCCTTTCACCAACCATGGGTGGCCTGAGGCCATCTCCCCACCACCCAGCTCTGGGCGTGGTGAGCCCACCCAGCATCTCGCCGCAGCCCAGAGCATCCTTGGTCCAGGGAAAAGGGAGCACAGCTCCTGGTCAGGATTCATCCCTCTGTGAGCAGCTGGGGAAGCCCTTTCCCGTGGCAAGAGCCTCCTGTTCCCTTAATGCCATGGTCCTGGAGTCTCCCTCTGGCCCGTGGGCAGATCCCAGCCCCGTGACTTGGAGGTACAGGCAGGGCAAATCGCAGGCAGGAACGGGGCAGGTTCCCACACCCAGACACAAGCAGACACATGCTTGCCAGCCCAGCCCATGCCTCACCTGCAGCAAATCTTCTGGCAGGAGCTCGGTTGCTTCTTGGGTTCTGTGGAGGAAGGAGAAAGAGCCATCAGCAGATGGGGGTGACCTCCACCCAGCCTCCTCGGGAAGGCAGGTCCTTATGCATCCCACCCGCCTCTCTTTGGGCTCCCTGGAGCAGGAGACACTGGCTATGGCCTGGAGCATCGTACACAAGGCTGTGGGCAGAATGAGGCCGCAGGGACAAGAAGAGCGGGAGCAGCACAAGGCAGCCAGCCTTGCTGGCTGGAGGACACCCCATCTGACAGGGCTTCCCATTCAGAGCACCACAGTCAAAATGTCCAGGTGTGGCCTGTCTTTTTGGACAGGGTGCTTAGCAGGGCCATGGCAGGGTGGGATCTTTGCTGATGAAACCTTCTACCCCCTGGCTGCCCACAGGTTGGGGTAGCCACCAGCTGTGGGGCCATTGGTGCTGGAGCAAAGATATCTTTGTGGTCAAACTGGGAACTGAGACCAACACCAGCCCCTCTAGAAATCCCTACATGAAACCAACTCTCTGCTTGGTTTGTCAGCAGGTATTAGGAGCAAATCTGGCAAAGGATGCTTCTGGTTTGCAGCAAATTCTGCTCAAAACCAAATTCAAAACCCACCAGCTGCCATCACCACCGAACCTCCCTGATACCTCGCATAGAGGAAACCTCACTTCAAGGCCCGCTGCCATTGCTACACCCCGGGAACCCTATTTGCTTTCCTTCTGCTCCTGCTGCTTTTTCTCCAGTTCATGTTTCTCTCTTCATCGCCCCCCAGAGCCGACGCGGGACGAGGCCGTGGAGCCGCAGGAAACGGGGGCCGCTTGGTTGAAGGCAAGCAAAATCACGTGAGATCATGGCCTGCGGAGGAGAGAGGCTCTGCAGCGGGTGAAGAGCTTGCTCTTGGACTGCACGAGCTGCTTGAGACCTCCTGCCTGCCCGGCATTAAACTAAAGGGAGGCGTATCTAATGTGGAGATGAGACACCTTGAGGGAGGAGGAATAGGAACAAGGGATCATGCTCTTCTCTGGGCAATGCAAGAAGAGCAAGAGGCCACCAGGACATAGGAGCTGCTTCCCTGCGGCCAGTCTGCTGGGCTGGCTGAAGGACCTCAGTGGTCTGGGGGACACAGTTGGTCCCACTCAGCCTCCCAGCGCTGGGGAACTTGTGGAGGTGGCTGTAGGAAAGAGGGAGCGGAGGGGGCTGGGAAGGGAGGGCCCAGCCCTGTAATTTCAGTTCTAAGTTTTGCAAGGGGAGACCTTTGGAAAGCCGAAGAAAAAAATAAGGAAGTGGTGGAGGTAGGATGGGGCTGGAGGGATGTGTGTGAAGCTGTAAGTCCTCCATTGGTCCTCTGAGGATCCCTGGTCCTCTCCTCAAAGGGCATCTTGGGACACCCATGCTACTGGGCCGGCTAGCACTATGCAGGGCTTGACTCCTATGGGTACCCTGGGCACAGTGGGAGGGCAGCTCCCAGCTCCTAACACCCTCCTGCTCACCACGCAGCCAAGGGCATGTGGCTGGAAGGTCCCTCTCCATTGCCCTGACATCCAGGGGAAGCCAAGCTCAGGAAAGGCCCATTTCCAGGTGGATGCAGTGTCTGTGGTACCTGGGAGAGGCAG
>NW_010108348.1:0-1040 GCF_000699245.1 Pterocles gutturalis | reverse complement strand
TGCTGAGCAGCACCAGTGCAGCCTTCCTGCTGTCCCACAGGCACCAGGGAGCCAGGGAGCCACAGCACCTTGGCTTACACTGAAGATGCTCTAAACCCAGGGTCATTCACCCCTTCCCCCTTTTCCCTCACCACCAGCCCAGGGAGGTCAGTCTAGCCGCAGCACAAGCCCTGCAGGACCCACATCCCACTCCCTTGCAGCCCCCCGGAACAGGTAGCAGAGAAGTCCTTACCGGCTGATGATGTTGGGATGGGACAGCTGCTGCCGCATCCGATTAAACTGCCTCTTCATCATCTTGAGAGCCGGGATGAGACCACGAGAGCAGCTCCGCTTGGCTGTACCACTCAGCACCCCTTGGCAATGCTTGGCATCGGACGCTGTTGGCCCCTTGGCTCCCCAGAGCCGCTCTGCCCTTTGTTTTTCCCCGAGGACCTCTCCCTCCTTACTCCTCTTCTTCCTCCTTCCCTCGTTCCCCCTTTTTCTCTTTCCCTGGCTGGTCCCCTCCCTTGTCCCTCCCCGGGGATGCCCTGCCTGCTTTCTCTTCCCCTCCTTTGGCCTCCCTTCTCTTGCTGCCTCTTTTTTTCTGAGCTTCCTTCCTCCTCCGTCCGCCCCTCTGCCGCAGATCAGGTAAGAGCAGTTCAGGGCTCCTGCTCCGCTCTGTGTTCCTGTCACCACCCCACAAGTATAAATAACTTCAGCCCAGCAGGAAATATTATTACAGCAAACACGTTAACAAGGCAGGACAAGCACAAGCCGCTGCCGAGCCCGAGCGAAGGGCCCACGCTCTGTTTCTTGCTCTCTGTCTCAGCTGGGGTGGTTTTTCCTCCCCTTTGCCTTGCTCACCACCAGCTGCGGCGCGGGGCAGCCCTGGCCACATGGGCTGGCTGTGCAGCCTGATGTCCACCCTGCCCTGCCTGGTCACCCAAACTCTACCAATGTCCCTTGGGCACCTCTCTGTGCTTGTGGGTGCTGCTCCAGCCCCTTCCCCCCCCCATGACAAGTCCCCATCGTTGGGACAAAAGCAGGGGGGCAAGCAGCAA
>NW_010108347.1:0-588 GCF_000699245.1 Pterocles gutturalis | reverse complement strand
AAAATATAATTACTAGTAAATCTACGGTGTTATCCTGGAAATGTAGCTATAACGATGTTGGCAAATACATTTTCACAACAGATAACTGTGCAAAAACAACAGTAAAAATACACTTGAGAACTGCCAACACACAGCTATTCTGAGCTGTTTGTACTTTTTGAAAACTCTTTACAATTTCAGATATCCAGAAACGGTCTGTTTAAAACTGCCCCTTTCATAACCTGATGCCTCTGCCGCCTTTGCTCACATATAAAACGCCCCACAGAAAATGCATTGCGCAAAACCCATTTTTTTCTTCAGCATTCATGGTTTCATGAATAAAATAACCAATTTTGTTTAACAACCCTCTTGGGCACGGCTCTAACTTGCCAGCTGCACCTAGCTCAGACCATTTAAAATACATACGTTACCTGTATCTTTACACAAATCCACTGCTTTCTTGGAAAAGTGTTTTTACTGATTTACAGGGAAAACTTTATGATATGTTTTCTTATATATATATATTTGGCTGCACTGTGTCATCTGACTTAAAAATCAAGTATGAAGAAAACCACGTGGAACACCCAAATAACAATTACATAGTCGTTT
>NW_010108346.1:0-438 GCF_000699245.1 Pterocles gutturalis | reverse complement strand
TATGAATCTGTCATGGTGCCTGTCACTGTCTTTTTCTTAGTCTATCTTTGTTCTGCAGCCCAGCCCTGTTTGTCTTTCTCCATCTCTTTGTTCTGCATGTCAACACTTCTGTCTGCATTATTTCCACAGCCCTGGTTGCCTGTTTCTTTGTCCTTTCCCCTCCCCCCTCCAGTGTCTGTGTCCACTCCCCCATGTGGCTGTAGGCTGGGGCTGGAGGATCCCCAGGCAGGGACAGTGACATAGATGGTGATGGCTCCACTGTGTAAAAGGGCTGCAGTTCCTGGGGATGAACCTCCTGGGGATGCTGTATCCTGCCTACCCGAGGGGTCTTCTAAGCTGTGAGGATGTTTCCAACTCAGAAGGGCAACAGGCTGACAGACAGTTGGCATCAGGTTCCATCAGGGCACCTGCTTCTCAGGGATTTTGAGAGCTGCTGGA
>NW_010108345.1:1264-3141 GCF_000699245.1 Pterocles gutturalis | reverse complement strand
ATCGTGTCGCCGCTGCCACCGCCACGGCGACACCGAAAAATCCATGTCTGGTGGTGCCACCGTCACAGTGTCACCAAAAAATAAAAATCTGCAGCTACCGCTGCCATCGTGGTGGTGCCACCGTCACAGCGTCACCGGAAAATCTGCAGCCACCGCTGTCACCACAGTGGTGTCACTGCCACAATGTCACCGAAAAATCTGGAGCCACTGCTGTCACCATGGTGGTGCCACCATTGCGGTGTCACTGAAAAATCTGGAGCCACTGCTGTCACCATGGTGGTGTCACTGTCACAGTGTCACCAAAAAATTTGCAGCTACTGCTGCCACCATGGTGGTGCCACCGTCACGGTATCACTGAAAAATTTGTGGCTGCCGCTGCCACCATGGTGGTGTCACTGTCACAGTGTCACCGAAAAACCTGCGGCCACTGCTGCTGCCCCAGCAGTGCCACCGTCACAGTGTCACCGAAAAACCTGCGGCCACTGCTGCTGCCCCAGCAGTGCCACCGTCACAGTGTCACCGAAAAACCTGCGGCCAACCGCTGCTGCCACAGCGGTGCCACCGTCACAGTGTCACCGAAAAACCTGCGGCCACTGCTGCTGCCCCAGCAGTGCCACCGTCACAGTGTCACCGAAAAACCTGCGGCCGTACCTGGGGCCCGCCGATGACGAAGCGGCCACTGGGCTGGAGGTGGTAGATGGTGTCATCGTCCAGGTACTTGGCCGGCACCACGGCTTTGATGACCTTTTCCTTCAGCGCGTCCCTCATCTCGTCCAGACACACCTCCTCGTCGTGCTGCACTGAGATGACGATGGTGTGCACCCGGATGGGGATGACGGCGCCGCGGTCCTGCATGTACTGCACTGTCACCTGCCAGGGAAAACGCCGGGGCCGTCAGGGGACAGCTTCTGGGGACTCGGGAAGGGTTTTGGGGGATTTGGGAAGGGTTTTGGTGACGTTGTGAAATATTGCGGGGACTCAGGAAGGGTTTGGGGGACTCAAGAAGGGTTTGGGGACTCAAGAAGGGTTTGGGGAACTCGAGAAGGGTTTGGGGAACTCGAGAAGGGTTCTGGGGGAACCAGAGAAGCATTCTGAGGGGACCAGAGAAGGATTCTGGGGGGACCCGAGAAGGGTCTGGTGACTTGTGAAAGATTCTGGGGACTCAGGAAGGGTTTTGGGGACTCAGGAAGAATTTTGGGGACTTGGGAAGGGTTTTGGGGACCCCCCGGAGGTGCCGGGGTTCAGAGAGGTTTGTGGGGACCCTTCACCTGCGTCTTGGAGTCGGGGCGCAGCCAGGGCAGGGTGCCGTTGCGGCGCAGCTCGGCCAGTTTGGCGTTGAGCTTGTGGGCGAGGACGATGGTGAGGGGCATGCACTCCTCCGTCTCATCCGTGGCGTAGCCGAACATCAGGCCCTGAGGCGGGAGGAAGAGGACGGGGTGATGAAGCTGCGACTCACCCGGTTGAACGGCGGCGACGGCGGCTCATAGCGAGGACTCACCTGGTCGCCGGCGCCGATGTCCTCCTCGCTGCGGTCCAGGTGGACGCCCTGCGCGATGTCGGGCGACTGCTGCTCCAGGGCCACCAGCACGTTGCACGTCTTGTAGTCGAAACCTGGCGCAGAACGGACGCTGCGGTGACCCTGCTGTGCCAAATCCTGCACCGGTGGCGAGACGGAGGCACCACCGCATCCCCCGGCACCTACCTTTGGAGGAGTCGTCGTAACCGATGTGCTTGATGGTGTCCCGGACCACCTTCTGGTAGTCCACGGCGGCCCGCGAGGTGATCTCTCCGGCCAGAAGGATCATCCCCGTCTTGGCCACCGTTTCTGGAAGGGAGGAGATAATGTCAGCGCTGGTGTCACCCCCCCCCCCCAAGCC
>NW_010108345.1:734-1246 GCF_000699245.1 Pterocles gutturalis | reverse complement strand
TCCCACCCAGGGCCAGTGTCACCAACCCAGCATCACCCACCCAGGGCCACTGTCACCAACTCAGTGCCGGCATCACCCACTTGGTGTCACCCACCCAGCCCAGTGTCACCCACCCGGCGGCAGCATCACCCACCCAGCGCCAGTGTCACCCACCCAGCGCCAGCACCACCCACCACCTGGTGTCACCCACCCAGCCCTGCGTCACCTAGGGCCGGCATCGCCCACCGACACTGGCAACACCCACCCAGACTGGAGTCACCCACCCAGCACCTGCATCACCCACCCAGTGTCACCCACCCAGACTGGAGTCACCCTCCTGGTGTCACCCACCCAGACTGATGTCACCCAGGGCTGGCGCCAGCGTCACCCACCCAGTGCCGGCGTCACCCAGGGCCAGCATCAGTGTCACCCGATGTCCCCGAGGAGCCACTCACCGCAGGCCACCTTAGCGTCGGGGTCCTGCTTGAGGTGAGCGTCCAGCACGGCGTCACTGATCTGGTCACAGATTTTAT
>NW_010108345.1:0-292 GCF_000699245.1 Pterocles gutturalis | reverse complement strand
GTCCCTCGGCCTATGGACGTCCTTGGCCGCGACCTTTCGCACCGGATTCGGGAGCAGAGGCAGCAGCGCCCGGCTGGGGCGGGGGAGGCGGTCCCCCCACCTCCCGGCTACTTTTTAGGGTGAAAAAAGCAAAAAAATTCCCCTTATACCCTCCTTTTTGTGGTGAAAGAGAGAGAAATGGGCCTTACACCCCACTTTCTAGGGTGAAAAAGCAAGAAAAGGGGTTTTACACCCCAATTTCTCTTCTCCTGGGATGTCAGATGGAGGGGAGTCCCCCCGGGAAGGTGGGGGG
>NW_010108344.1:0-11843 GCF_000699245.1 Pterocles gutturalis | reverse complement strand
GTTCCTGTTAAATGTCATGCCATTCATGATTGCTAATGTTCTCACCGGCCTCTCATGTTGACTCATCTTGATGGGTTTCACATCCAGACCACAGGTTGATCCCTCTCCTGTGACAGTCTGGGGAGGAGCCAGATTAGGGTGTTCCCTTTGCACTACTTTAGGTTACTGGGGTTCCCTCACCTTCTGCTCCTTTGTGTTCATGAGACTTTTATCACATAACCTAACAGAATCCTCTGAAATTTGTTGTGAATCAGATAATGAGTGCATTGTGCTTAACCATTACACTTATTTCTCCCACAGAATCAATCAAGTGAAGCAGGGGCAGGGTGTGTAGGTTACTGTGAACATGCTGCAAGTTTATAAAAACAACCCAAGTCCTTTGTTAAACACTGACTTTAAAATTTAGAACTTGCTCTTAAAAATTCATATCCCTCCTACACTGAAGTTATGGTGTGTGTATATATACATATATTACAGTATATATGAATGACAGAAGATATGAATTAAAGTATTTTGATGTCTGATGCCAGCAGGGACACTAAAGAAATAAATGTACAGAACCAGAGTTACTTTTCCCAGTGATTTGTTTCTTATGAGATGTCTTTCAGAACTATTTACTCTTCAGTGAAACACCGTGTTACCAACACACTTCCTTTAGAAGGACATACTACAGTCTCATGCCTTGCACGCTGTAAATCAAGTCAAATCAAATGTTATTTTCAATTCCTCCCCTTTTGGTTTTTGTTTGTTTGTTTGTTTGTTTGTTTTGGCAGGAGAGGGGGGTTGCACTTCTAGCACCTTGGAAAAGAAAGAGAGAGGGAAAGCAACCTCCTACATACCAAGAACATAAAAGAGAGTTGGGTTTGTTCTGCAAAAGAGAAGGACTAAGGCAAAAGAAGAAGAATCACTCTGGAGTTCAGAGAAAAATGCTATGAACTGCATAGCGAAGTAACAGGAGCAGACTAAGCACAGGGAGGTACATTCAAGAACAAGAAACACTGGGACTGAGTGGAATATAGATTGTGGGTGGAGGATGAAAATTTCTCAACATACCTAGAGTGGGCTGGAGAAAACTCTAAGAACTTTACTGTAAGATACTATTCTGTACCAGCTTTTAAGCAAGGAGGACCCGCACACCAAGTGTGCGGAGAATAAGGCTTCTTAGTACTGGTCTGTACATAGTGTTGATCCAACATCATTTCATCGCTAACACTGCAACCTCTTTCTAGGTTGCAGGGTTTTGGCAACTTAAAGCCACTGAAAATCCAAACTCCTGGGTTCCTCTGGTCTCTTCACTTCCCTGCAGCACCCCACCCTTCCCAGGTGCTGGCATTTGTATCTATTCAGTGAGACATTTCAAGAAGCTGAGTTCACCACAAACTATCCCTATGAAAAAAGCATCATCAATCTGGCCAGGGCAGCTCCAACAAAGTACTAACACACAGGGGAAAGCATACACAGGGGAAAAGGAAGAGAGGGCAGGCTCACAGCAATCCTAATTTAAGATCAGTTTCAAAAGCTGTGCAACCACAGCCTAAATGTGTTGATTCTTGAAGATGTACCCTCTGGATATTCTCGTGCAGCAGAACATGCGTCTAATCCCATTTCATGGATAGCAAAGAGATGCCAGGTAAACTGTCAAAGCTCATAGAGGAAAACTCTGGCAGGAGGAGGAAGCTGAATTTACACTTGCCATGATTCAAGACATGCCTCCTCCAACAACTGGACCCTGTCTCTTGAAGCTGCCCCTGCAGCAAAGAGCTGCTATCCTAAGAGACAAAGGAAGTGTTATTTTAAAGATGGGAAGCAGTTACCCATATGGGAAAAGTGACTTTTCCAAAGTCAGCTGCAGTTGTTCTCAACCACAGTCAAAAACCACAGTTGACAGAACCACAGGAAAAAAATTAATTCAGAACTACAGAAATGTGTGTCTACAAGACAGTCCTTGCCTAATATTATACATCCACATTGTCTAGGATCCTTAAATGACAAGTAAGGTTTTTTTTAAAAAAATTAACCCCTTAACTTCCTTTTTCTGATGAGGAAGAAAACAACAGTTAAACGGCCAGCTGATGATGGTCAGAATACATTCTGAGCCACGTTTCAGTTCTGCTGCTTGGTTTTTGAGAAGACATCTTTTGGTAAAATCAAACACAGCACATGCTGAATAATTTCCTACCAAGAGCACAGAGGAGAAAGAAGAGACTTACAAATGCTTGTGTAGATGTCATTCTATGCCTCATAAGGTATTTGGTTTTTTTCTTATGTGTACATCTAATAAGAAAAAGACAGGTTCTCTCCTCCAGCTTAAATAAAAATAATAGTACGGTGAAGGTATCTCACAACAAACACAAGCTCTGAACTTCCACCTCTTACAGCCTTGCAAGCTTTTACATTCTTCCTGTCACCTTTCTTGGCTTTTGGTGATTTCCATGCTGCTTCATCTATGGTAGTGGAGCCAGGGCTTTACCAGCGGCTTTAGATGCTAAAGGGGGTAAGGAAGCAGGTTATGCAGAAGGCATCTATTTCCAGCACAAGAATGCATGCAGCCTGCATTATCCCATGACAGGGAGCTCAGCTCAAATAGAAAGTGTAAACCCAAGCATATCAAAGCACCAGCAGCACTGCATCCTGAGGTACCAGTGGGAAATTGGGGGGAAGGGGGGAGAGAAATAAACAAGCACTTAAGTCTAAAAGAGAAAAGCCAACAGTAAGGCAGATCCTGACGTTTCATAAGGGAGGCTGAAAGCAGCTCACAGCCTCAGACTGAAAGACTCAGCATATAAAATACCATAAAAAAATGTCACAGAGAAAACTCAAAAAAAAAAAAAATTGAGAAGTTCATTAATTCTTCAAGATGGAAGGGGCACTAGCATTAAAGCTCCTGTTTCAGCCTCAGATTCTTAAGACAGCTCAGAGCCCAACAGCCTTCCTTTCAGTACCCAAAGACACGCTTTACAGCTCTCTCACACGGAGGACTTAGCGTCTCAATAGACATCGACAAGAATTATGATTTTTGAGGTGACCACGTGAGAACTAACACATTTTACAAAATCTATTCCTAATGGATAATTTTCACTTTCTCCATATGCTCTTGTTGACGTGTGTGCTAGAACACAAATCCAGGTGAACGGCACCTGGTAAGTATTTATGGTAAGTATTTAAGGAAATAATTCACAATTATAGGTTGCTCCCTTTATGGAAGGAGCAAGTAGGTATCATGAAATTATTCTGAGACAGCAGAAGCATGCAACAGATTGGTCTTGGAATCTAAAAGAAAGTAGGGAGAAACACATAACACTATTAGGGAGCTGAATGAATCAGTCTCATGAACAAGGAAGGGACTTACAAAACAACATCACTTTATCCTCATGCACAATGACATTTTGGGCAAAATTTTCTCCATTTAAAAAAAAAAAAAAAAGACGTATTTACAGTCAGATTTAATGAGAAAACATGACAAGTGAAGAACAGCCAACCATTTCATAATTACCAGAATCAATCCCACAAGCAGGCCATATTTGCAGTGATTAAAACAGCAATACATTTATTTATAAATATATTTATAAAATGTGTCTTGTCTTCAAAGAGGGCTAAATCCCAGAGACATGTTCCTACATGTCTGCTTTTCATATAACATGGTGGTTTGTCAAATATTGTACAGGAGTTCTAAAGCTCACCAGAATGATGTGGAAAACCCAGCTGCTTACAATGAAAGCCCTAGGAAATACCAGTGGCACAGATCAGCAACAAGCAAGTACACAAATACAAAAAAATCTGTGGAGCACAGAGAACACGAAAAGGCCAGAACAGAAGATGATTACAATAAAACCACAGATACCCAAGTCACCACTGAAACGTCATAGTAGAAACAAACTTCTATTTGAGGGAAGGGGAACTTCCTCCAAGAAAAAAACATGCTCCTTACTGGATGAGGTGAGACCCAGCTGCCTTTTTAAATATCCCACTGCACAGATAATAGCTGCAAAGCCCCAAGGCAAAGCCACCAACACAGAGGACAACCACTTGGCAAACACTAATGGAACACATTAGCAAAAGTGTCAGAGATGAGTGCTGTGAATCTAGAACTGCCTGCCTACAATCCCTGACAGCAGCACAACCCATGGAAGAGTTGAGTGGGATTTAGGTTTGCTTTTTTAAAACCTCTGAAATAATATGCCAAGATCCACATTAAAAGGACATTATGATCACAAATTCACCCACTAAACATTGGGAAACATCATTTTGAGCCCACTGCGGGCCATTCGTGTGATCACAGGTTTATTTTCTCTGTGAAAATAAAGTGGCTTCCCCACTCCATGAGCACAGCCAGCTTGCTCGAGGGAGAAAGCAGTATTGTATACAACCTAATCATGGAACACATGAAGATACAGGTCCTGCGATGGAGAAGGCCAGGACTGCACAAGCAGGAGCAATGCTCTGATAGTCAAGGCAGTCAACTCCTGTCCTTGAAATCCAACATAATCCTTGAATTTACCATAGAGGTTTTTTTTGCAATGCCTAGCAAAATTCCTCATGTAGTCATGTTCCCACTAATCACATTCCTTGTTTCTTAGTTGTGTTACTTGAGACCAAGGTTGCTCTGCAGGCAGGATGGCCAAGCACTTAAAATTACAGTGGGACGTGCACTGTGAACTGGGCTGTTATTTAACACCAAGTGTCCTGAAAAAATACAGGGTCTAAAACTGGGCAGCCAGAAAATAAGAACTTTCTGAACCTTGTTGTGTCCAACTCCCATGAATTACAATGGAGAAAAGGCAACCCTCCACTTTCCCTCAAACAAGTACTCTGAAAAATTAAGTCCGAAAATTTTATGACACATTTCGACATCATCAGAGTAAGGTAATTGCAGGCTGTCTTCAGAGCAGGGTTTAAACAGCACGCACTAATTACAACTGCACAAGGCAAAAAGCAAAACAGGTGCTGCTTGGCTGTATGGTAGAGCACACTCCCCTTGAAGCAAGGAGATGGCATCTCAGGAACTGAAAAGTAGCATCACACTGAATCCACCTAAGGCAACTAAACAGAAGGCATTCAGAGTACCTTAAGCCCATTCATTGCTCCCCTAACTTTACAAGTAGGGGTCAACAGTTCATTTAGTATACCCTTCTCCCCCAAAAGCAGTATCAACAGATTAGGAAGCTGTGTCCCAATTCCAGCTCTGCCAGATGCTGCATGCCACACTCACAGCTGGGAAACTGTAGAGATGTTCTGCAACTGCTCCGCAAGAGACCAGCAGAAGAAAAGCACTACCTCTCACAGCTCTGTGGGAAATAGTTCATATTTGCCACACCTGACAAGAATTGCAGAAAAATCTACTCATTGTCCAGGGCTGTACTCTCCATCCGAGTACCTTGCACAATATATGTTCCTAAAAGCCTCCAAGGATGGAGGCTCTGTACCTTCTTCAGTTAGCCTGTGCCAAAGCTGTCTTTTCCCCAGTGTTAGAACAGACACTGTGAGCTCCCTTTGCTTAACTTCTGCAGCCTCAGTAATGTTCTTTCCATTTCCTCCTTCGAATGTAAAACCAGGATAGTTTATTCCTATTACTAGTTTTACTATATTCGCTTTTAACACCTTGTTATGTGAAAACAATATCCTTGTCTGTACAAAGTCTATTTGTAGCCCAGCCCTCCCTTACTGTCTGTTCTGAAACATGCAGTTATTTTTTGGCCACATAAATCCAAAGGAATTCTGTCTCCTGGCTTTCTTTCTGCCTCAGCACCTCTGCTGACACTGCGAATAGGGACTAAGCAGTGAAACTGCTTTTCTTTACCAGAAACCTCTACTCACTAAGGCCTGGATGGTAGCTCATTTCTCACACCCCACCAGAAAGCCATCAGTTGGCAACAGCCTTCAGACCTTACCACCCTGTCTGGATGCAAACCAGTGCTATGGATACATACATGTCATCCATCCTCCTGGAATTTTTCCCTTAAACACCGTGGAAGGATGGGTTTAAGGGGTAGGTCAAAAGGAAGATGGATGGAAAAAAAAAGCCAAGCTACAATGCTCTACAACTTGAAGGGTTTAAGAGCAATGCAGAGAACTATCTTCAAGTTTCTGTGTATAGAATCTCATCTTGGACACATCTTTCAACCATCAAGATTTATGACTACTCCTAAATCAGATGACTACTTCCACATCTATTTTACCACAGCAGTTTCTTATTTCAGTACATGGCCACCAAGATCACATGGGAAACAGCTGAAGCAAGCTTTAAACACAACGATCTTACCACAACATACATTAAAATGGAGAGTTGTCTTATCCCTCAGGACCTCACTTAAATGCTCACCAGCCTCCTCACATCATCATGGCTTTCATTAGAGCAAGAGCATGATTCCCTGGTGGAGAGACCACCCATCAAGCATTCCCTCTCACAGCTGCTCTTGAGCAGAGGTCCCTAAGGTTTCTTTAATGATGACAAAGTTTTTGCTTTTATTTCCATTTTCCAGAAGACAAATAGATGGCATTTACGGTTTTAGCTACAGCTTCTCACAAAACGAGGTAATAAAAATCTCCCCAACCATAATTTATAACACGTAACAATGAAAATTAAGTTCCACATTCAGAAACTGTACAAACTGTCCACATTGACTCCAAGGATGGGATATGACAGCAACTGGAACTGAGATTGATCAAAGCTGCTTGTCTTTTGTGGTCTTCATTTGTGAAGGACCAAATATAACTGAATTACCAGTAATGTGTTACAGCTCAGAACAAAAAGGACATTCATTTTCTTTGCCTGGAAAAAGCTCCTAGCTTTTTTTTTGTAATTACACCAAACTGCAAGCCAACTCTAGGGCTACAAGGGAGCAAACCTCGAGGCGATAAACAGGAACAAACCTTCGGTGGGACTTGAACTTGGGAAAATAATCCTGGCATGTTCAGAATGAGCAACACCGCTTTCACCTCCGCTGACAAAAGTTCACACTGCTTAGCTCTTCGAAAGCATTTGAAACAGGAGGGAGAAAAGGAATCACAGTAGGATTGAGAGGGAATATGTATTGCCTCTGATGAATGGCACAATGCCCAGGCAGCTGCTGCGCAAATGCCAAAAGTGGTACCTTTCCTGCTTCAGCTGGATCCCTCCTGAAGTTTTGAATTACAGATGGATACTTTGGTTTATGGGATTCTGCTGCAACACGGCAATGCAGAGACTGCTTGCCAAATGTGTCTTTTTCATTCTGAAACTGAAACCCTGATGGGAAACTAGCCTCTCAAACGGTCTCTCACAGCAGCTAAAAAATGTATTTCAGCACTTTCACACCAGACCTTGCAGGTATTAACAGCATCCCAGATGGTTCATCTTTCAAATGCAAAAAGCTACACCATTACCGTAATTTACTTTAGACAGCCATTTTTAAAAAACACAAACTGAAAAAGGTAAGGTGTGCAGAGTAACTGAAATAAAAAGAATTCTTTAAAATACCGTGAACAACTTGGAGGGTGGTTGCTGTATTTCGAACGAGAGCCACGTCATCTCCACATAGTAAACACAGTACATAAAAAAATTAATCAGAGAATCATAGAATATCTCAAGTTGGAAAGGACCTATAAGGATCATCAAGTTGAACTCTCTGCACTTTGCAGGGCTACCTAAAACTAAACCATATGAGTAAGAGCGTCATCCAGATGCTTCCTGAACCCTGAACAGGCTCAGGGCAGTGACCACTTACTTCCCTGGGGAGCCTGTTCCAGTGACCAACCGCCCTCTCAGTGAAGAATTTTTTCCTAATCTCCAATCTGAACTTTCTCTGGTGCAGCTTCATTCCATTTCCTCGTGTCCTGCCACTGGTCACCAGGGACAGGAGATCAGCACCAGGATTACCCCAGAAGTATACTGTGAGAGACAGTATCAAAAGCTTTGCTAAAATCAAAAAAACACTGGCTTCCCTTGGTCAACTGGCTTTGCTTGCTCAACTAGATGAGTGACATTGTCACAAAAGGAAATTAAGTTGATTAGGCAGGACTTTGCCCTTGTGAACACATGCTGGCTATGACCAATTACTGTATTGTCTCTCAATGCTTTAATTTTATTTTAATTGAAAATTAAATTGCTAAAAATTCTAAGTTAGAACAACTTCTGAGATCTACAAATTGACAATCTATTAAAATATTTTTAATTAGACAAACATATTCAAATATTCCAGGTTTGCTGTTAAATAAAGTGTAGAGTAGGACTGGGGGACGTCACCTTTGACAGCAGCAATATTTTCTGAGAAGCTGCTGTTCTAATTCCAGCCTAATCAACTAGTTCTGTTTCTTCACCACCTCACATGAAGTTGCAAGCTGACAAAAAAAAGCGGGGGGAGGGAAAGCTTGGTTTCTTCCTATCTAAAAAACCCTCTTGATACACAGGGATAAGGTCCATGTTTATACTTTAACACAGTGGCTAATAAATACAGTTCAACCTACTATAGATACTTTGCCCTGATACTAATTTTGAATGCAAAGTATGTTTTGAAAATTTTTTTTCTTTAAGCCTCCAGCACAATTAATGTAGCCTTATGTAACCATATAACAAATTTTTAGTTTAAACTAATTTCCAGATTTCAAGCCACATCTAATTTTATATAATCCTAAATTATACATTACACCAGCAAATAAGTAATTTTTGAGTTTTTAACATATTGCAAACCGCATGGAAATTAAAATTCTCAAACAATGGACCACTCATTATATGCTGAGAAGTAGTAAAACCCATTTTCCTATTTCTCCTTTCTCCCAGCCAAAACTAAAACCAATGTTAACATTAAATCTGTTTTTACCCAGAGGATAACAATTAAACTAATAATGTAATATAAGATTAAACCAAATTATTTCTATTGTATTTAATTATCCTAAAATTGGCAATTTCAAACTGCACTGCAAAAAAAAAAAAAAAAAAAAAAAAAAAAAGAAAAGGATTTTGCTTAAAGTGTTTTGGACTTTTGGACCTCTTCAAGTCCTCTTTTTTGAGTCAGTCACTGAAGCGAATGCTTCCAGTACAGCACACGGCGAATCGCGCCACACAGGGAGGCTTCCTCCAACAGGAAAACGTCAGGGAAACCCCAGGGGAGCACTGAAACCCACAGGGACCCGGCAGCTCGTGTGAGGGCAGCTAACGCAGCGTGAGCAGAGCCACGAGTAACAGCAGTCAGCCCCGCTCCCTCCCAGGGCGTGCGTGACGCAGCAGTCAGCGCAGAAGGGCGCGAGGAAGGGCACCCCTTGTTAGGCAGAGGAGACCTGAATTACACAGAATCCAGCAAACACACACCATCTGTGACCATCTGAACAAGCAAAGGGCAATGTTCCTATGTGACTACGTTCCTACGGGAGTGGGCTGGCCTTTGGTCATTGGGTGGGGGGGCAGTGTCGCTGTGTATCACTCATTTATATATTTGTATATAGTGTTATTTACAATATTATTGTAGTTTAGTTATGAAATTGTCCTTATCTCAACCCACGAGTACTCTTTACCATTTATCCCTTTTATTCTCTCCCCTATCATTGGGTGGGGGCGGGAATTGTGTGAGCGGGGGGGTGTGGCTTGGCCCCAGCCAAGGGCTAACCCATCACAGTGACCCTCAAGGCAGAATGGTGAGCACCCGTCTGAGAGCCAAGGCTGCGGCTCCAGCTGGGTGGTCTGCAGCATCTGCCCCAGCAGATGGCCAAAGCCTCCACCCAAACGGAGCTGATGAGGGGAGAGGCTGCAGTGAACACACCTCAGACTGTAGGAGATGCCTAGACCAGAAAGGAGAACCTGGGGTAGGGCCAGGCAGCGGACCTACCTGCAAAAGGCATGCCCAGGTGGAGCAGGTGGCTGAGCTGCAGGAGGCAGTGAGAAAGCTGTGGTGCATCAGGGAGGCTGAGAAGGAGCTAGATAGCTGGTTCCACGCGCAGTCTGCTGCTGTCTGTGGCCATACAGCCAAAAACTTCCCCACTAGCACACAAGGAAGGGAAGGGGGACAGTGGTGAAGAAGAACGGAAGCTTGCAAGGGCAAGGAAAAGCAGGAGGAAGAGGCCTACCCCTGAAGCACAAGGTGCCCTTGCAGAACCACTTCACCACTCTGCAGACCGATGAGGAAACACCCATTGCATCAGGAGAGACACTGGAGCTGAGTAAAGCAGCCCAATCTGCTCCTCGGATAATAACCAGCACATCTAAGAAAAAGCAACAGGTCCCAGTAGTACAAGATTCTCTTCTAAGAGGTACAGAGGCACCCATTTGCCGACCAGATCTGCTCTCTAGAGAGGTGTGCTGCTTAGTGGGGGCTCGTATCAGGGATATCACCAAGAGGCTACCAAGCCTTGGACAGCCCACTATTATGCCCTGCTGTTGTTTCATGTGGGCACCAGTGATACAGCCAGGAACAGCCTGAGGTCTATCATGAAGGATTACAGAGCCCTGGGAGCAGCAGTAAGACACTCTGGAGCGCAAGTAATTTTTTCATCAATCCTCCTGGTCAAAGGGAAGGGGTTTGAAAAGGCCAGTCAAATCTACTAAATCTGAAATTTAGCTGAGAAGAATCCAGCATAGTTCCACAAAAGCCTTTAAGTTCACACACCTCACTTAAATCACCAGAAGACAAGTAAATTCATATATTTCACTGTAGCTATTGCTGTCTGGAAGTCTTCTGGAAGGCTGGAATAATAGAGCACCAGAATATCTGTTTATATCAACTCCCCTCTGTTCTGGCAACTGGTAGAGATAAATAGTTCAGGTTTATTTTTAAAAAGAAGCTTAGAATGCTCAGAATTAGAAACACAAAAAAATAAAACTGGAGGTCTGGTGTGAAGCGAAAAAAAGTTGTTGATACACCTATCACAACCTAAAGAAAGGTCACCTCGATTATTAAGTGTGTGAGCTCCTATCGAAAATTTCAGGAATGACTGGGACTTAGTTTGCCAGTGTCATGCTCACCTGGAAAGAGCTGCTAGTAAATAATGTCAGCTATTTATCTATTACTCCTCCACCATTGCACTTTCTTCCATTTCTCTTTCAGCATTGATGGTGAGTGGGAAACAGCAACTACTTATGATGCATTGCACATTTCTCTTGTTAACGTTGTATTTGCACTCAGGGTCCTTATGTAAGGGGGCTGTGCAGTGAGTCAACGAGTAGTAGCACAAAATGTCTATAACACCAAGTGACGATCCATCTTTCCCTCCACTTCCCCCTCTCCTCTCCAGCTCCATTGCTTCTGCTTGGGACAATACCAAACCCAGCTTTATACCAGTGCCACACAGCTACAGGCTACTAACAGGTAACCAATGTGGATTTCGACAAGACAGACTCCACGTAGAAAGAGTGATGGGTGCTACTTCTCAGTTTGACACAGGTTTGACACATGGCTTGAAATGGGCCATACTGCAGCATAATTTCTTTGCCCTGTTGACTGACTGTCTAAGCTCTTTGGTTCACATTTACCTCTTCAGGCTGTTCTTCACAGCCGATGTTACTTGGTGGGAATTTTTTTTGTTTGGGTTTTTTTTCCTCTTAAGTCTTTTTCATAGTTTAATAATATTTTTTACCTAGATTGTCAGATAAAGCCAAGTACCTTGCTGGTAAATCCAACCTGTTTGCAAGGGTGAGGACACCAGAACTGACTGCTTCTTTGACAACAGCCTGTCAATGGTTCCCCAAGTTCTTCTTTTCCCAGCAGGCCTCACAAACCCCACGTCTAAGTGGATAGATATTTTCTCCTACAGTCAATCAGAAGATTGTCTGGATTCCTATAGCACAAACAGTCCCCACAGAGGTCCTATAGACACCCACACAAGAAGCTGGTCTCCAGAAAGGACACAGATAGGCCTGTATCTAGTGGAGTCCCCCA
>NW_010108343.1:0-2645 GCF_000699245.1 Pterocles gutturalis | reverse complement strand
GCGGGTCACCCCAGGGCAGCGCCAGCTCCGCCCGCCGCTCGCCCCGCTCGCTCCTGGGACTTGTAGTCCAAGGGCCCGTCCCGCACCCCGGAGCCATATTTGATCCGGGAGGCGGTGCCGAAAGCAGGCCGCCATCTTGGGCCAGGGCAGGGGTGCTGCCCGGGAGCCCTCCTGCCTCACCCCACGGTGGGGAGCTGTGCCGGGGCTGCACCGGCTGCGGAGCGCAGCAGAAGGCTCAGGGCGGCAGCACCACGTGTACTGCTGGCGGAAAAACAAACCCCGCTCACCTGAGACAGTGTTTCAGCATTCTCGGGTTAAAATGCCCCTGGAGACGCTCTGCTGAGGGGACTGCTGTTATTTTCAGGAGGGAATCTTCCCATGGAATGCAGTTGTTTTCTGTATTTTGATGTGTGTAAGACACCGAAGTTACTGTGTCATTTCAAAGTTTTTTACAAAATAGTAATCTCAGTAGTGATGCTGGAAAAAGGGAAGGGGTGAAGCTTTGGGTTTTCTTAACATAAGCCTTAATGAAAAGGAAGATAAGCTGATAAGCATAAAAGTTGATTATGTAAGAAAAAAGACATTAACCTATTAATATGATGCAGATTAACCTGTTAATATGGTGCAAATTGTTTCTCATCTCAGTGTTGCTATTGTTTCTTGCCTTGACCTAGGAAAGTCTTAATTAGCCAGTAACACATAATTGCAGATTGTTTACTCTCCTCTAGTTATTATTTTGTGTACCTAGGTTGGCTATACTGTATTAAGAAGTATTCTTCAGAATAGGTATCTCCAAATTCTGATTTGTAACTAGAAGACAAATTATTGTATGAGTCATGTGAGCTTTCAGAATTCCCTAGTGAATGCAGACTACTGACTCACTGAAAAGTGTTTTGATTGATGATACTGCATGTAAGAACAGCCATGGTTGTTCAGATCAATGGTCCACTGAGCGCAGTGTCCTGCTTTCTAAAAGCAGTTAGCAGCAGATGCGTAGAGATGTGCAGGAGCTGGGCAAACCTGAAATTAACACTCTCCCTGCCTCTATCTGCTTCATAAGCAAAGTTATACCAGCATTGGTTGTCTAATCATGTTATTACTCTAGAGGGTTATATGAGCTGCATGATGTAATACATAATTCATATACCATGCTAGAAAATGTTCCTTGTTTACTTGAGCAAGTGTATTTTC
Organism: Pterocles gutturalis; assembly: GCF_000699245.1. Taxonomy (NCBI): domain Eukaryota; kingdom Metazoa; phylum Chordata; class Aves; order Pterocliformes; family Pteroclidae; genus Pterocles; species Pterocles gutturalis. The sequence goes on along the minus strand of NW_010108343.1, from coordinate 1,454 downwards.
AAACAGCTGTGGTTTTTTTGTGTGTGATGCTACTATATCTGAAAGCTGCAAGATTCCTATAGCTAAAATTAGAGAAGATGAGAATAAAAAACTATCCTTGAGATCGTTCTGTCCAACCTCTGCATTTCAGATCTAAACCAACCTCAGATTTGGTACCCTCATTTGTACATTAAAATTACTCCAAACAGAAGATCTCTTCTTGGAAAGTCTCTTTCAGTGAAACTTCAACTGCATCATCACTGGCATAAGAAAACAGCCTCCGTCTAATGGAGTTTGATGTATGTCTTTTAGCTTTGGGACTTAGAAACTTGCTTTGGCAGAATTATGATCAAGAACAAACTCTCTCTGTGGTGCTCCTTCTGTTAGTTACTTCCATGAAGTTAGATGTAACAACACCTTGTCAAAAGATGTAAAAGACACACTCTTCCTGTCTCAGAAGATGAGTGAGAGTGGCAAGTGAGCTTCTAAGAATCAATGTCCTCTCACTTCCCCATTCCTTACGAAAAGGTTCCCCATGAGAAATAGACGAGAGCCATCAAGCAATTCTTAGACATAAGAAAGATAAAGAATCTTTCTAGTAACTTGAGATCTGTAATGTCAAAATAATTAAACAAAATTGAGAGGCAGGATGCTATAAAACTCCCATTTGGACTGTTTCTGCCCTATGACATGTTAGGAAGAGTCACTGTGTTCTCTCACGGAAAATGACCTTTCTCTGGGATAGCACTGTTCAAAGCAGCAGCTGTATCTGGATGTGAGACCATGTCTATTTGGAGCTCCTCTGACGTGACTTTGCTGGGCTCTCCAGGGTTGTCAAATCATCTTTTTTCTGTCAGACCAGCCCTGGGAGAGGAACAGCTGGTGCACGCATGCCTGTTTCCCTGATTCAGCATGTTTTGCAGGACCCACTTGCCTCTGGTATACAGGTTAGGATTCCTGTTACAACCAGGTAAGAGTTGAGGGAGGGCAGTGTCCAAATGAAGAGTAACAGTAGTGTTGTAATCACTAAGGAAGAGGTGAAACTCTGCCAAACAGTGTCGCTGAAACTGCTTAGAAGGACTCAAAGGTGAGCTTGTGCTTCCAGGTCTGTAGAAGAGAAACTGACCAGGAACTCAGAAAATGAATGAAGAGGAGCTTCCATTTACATAGCTAGAACTGAGAATGTTGTAAAGATCCATGATGGAGCTCAGCCATCCTGAAGGGAGACGTGTGCTTACTGCGAGCTTCAGGACAAGACTTTATCTTTTACAAAGAAACGTAATTCAGTATTTTTCTTTATGCCAAAGACCTGCATGAGATCAGAGCACCTGGTGATGACGAGCTGACTTTTTAACATCTGCTATTAAATGAATGAAAACACGGTGACAAAAAAAGAAAATCATCTCCACCGTTCACATGAGCAGAAGTGTGCCCTGTGTTTGTGTAGATGGGCGATGGTGTAGATCCCGTGGGGG
>NW_010108342.1:71603-76211 GCF_000699245.1 Pterocles gutturalis | reverse complement strand
AAAAAAATTGAAATATCTCTTTCAAACATAAGAATATGGAACCACCTTGCTAAAGAGATGGATGACAATTGGATGACCCATGCAGAGGCATTTGCTACTGACATTTTTGTTCTCACTGGTTTTCACATTTGATTTAAATGGAAGCGTTTGGCTCCCTGAATCATATGTATGAATGTATAGTAAAGGTATACTCTGAACCTGTATCCAGTGTTGTTTTGGCAGCTGTAATTTGAGAGGAATGCTTTGTCTTACAGTCTTAAACAATTATAAAACAGGAAATTCAAATTTATATATAATTTGAAATTTAGATAACCTATGCCCTATGTAAGGCTAAGTCAGTAGAAATAGTATTTTCCCAGGATGACTATAGACCCCAAGGTCAACATTCACCAAAGGATAAATCGGCACAGCACCAAAGATCTGTTGAGTTTTAGGACAGCTGTCCTTCCATTCTTCTGTGGCAAATTCCAGAAGAACATAATTTTTTTCAGTCTTTTTGTAATATAAATATCTGTCTTTGCTGCTTGCACTACAAGTCATCTTCCCACTTTGCTGTTGATAACTCTTACTTCAGTGAGAGAATGCACAGAAAGACTCTTTCTGTAGTTTGAATGAAACATTCTTATGAGGGAAATTTTTGTAGGGACTTTAGCTGCTAAACTTGTGCCAGCCTGCTCGCAATGATTTTTTTGTCCTACAGCTATATGCTTTAGTAATTTTTTTTTTCATGGGGTGGTCAAAAGATGTGTCTTGGAAGCTGGTGACACGTAATCAGACAATCAGACCCTTGCTTTCTTGTATATCACTAGGAAAGCTTTTCAGTGAAGGACATTTCTGAAGAATCAATCTGTATAACATTGATTGTTATTGTTTCTTCAAATAGGTGAACAACCTTAAGTAAAATTTTCCTAGAAATAATCGTCTGACTCACACAGAGAATTTCAGCTTCAATTACTTAAAAATTTTACCAAGAAGGTGTTTGATTTATGTTGGGCAGAGTTGTTGGTGTTACCTATAATTCTCTAAAGTCACAGTGCGCATGTGGGCTAGATCTACTATGAATGGCTTTGTAGTGGAGACTTGCTTATGATACTTTTCTAAGTTCACAGGGTCAATTGCACACTACGTCTGTTTAAGGACTCTCTTTGTATTTCCTCCATCATCTTGTCCTAAGTTTCTGCTGCATCTTATGCTCATGCTGGCAGCAGCATTGCTGTTGGCTTCAGTAGTCTATTCCTTCCCTATTTTTTTTTGTGGGGGAAGGTATCTTTGCACCTCAGTGCTGCTGATTCAGATAGCACAGGTTACCTAAAAGCTGCTTCTCTGCATATTCCTTGTAAACTGGGCTTATTAACTTTAATGCCACACCTCTCCTGAACTTTTGTTTCAGTATCTCACAACCACAGAACAAAAGCAACCGTCATGTGAGTGGTCCAGTGCATTGTCTTCAGGCAGAAACTTAAGGAAATGTACATGTATGCAATTTGTTAAGTCTTTCAATAAGTGTGGGAAAGGATAAGCGCTACCTATGGTGCATGAATTGTTTTACCATATTTTTTAAGTTCTGGGATGTCAGGGCATGCTCCCTTTTGGGAAAGTTATTTTCTAAATAATAAAACTGTAATTTGATCAAGACAAACTCTCCTATATATGCGAAGAAAAGATCTTTTGACTTGATAGAAGTATGACTGAATGGCCTGTAAGGTAGATATTTTCAAACATAATATTTTAGTAAGAATCAAGAACAAGCAATGTTTATATGGTAACTAGTGGAAGCATTTATTTGAACTCTACCAAAATACTAAAATGTCTTTCTTGACAGTCAAATTTAGATTTCAAGCCATATGAAAACTGTTTGAATTTCTAATATTTTTACTTGAGTTCATAATAAACTATTTCATGTTGATTATCCCTCTTAGATAAGTTTTAATTTTGTACTAAAGTGAGGACACAAGACAACTTACATAAAGTGGAAATGACACACCCTGAAAATGTAAGCAGTGTAACCATAACCCCGTCACAGAAATAACTGGTGCTTTGAAATCTGATCGCATAAAAATCCAGTGTATAAGTGTACTGTTTAAGAGCCTGAGCATTATGAATGAATAAGAAAGCCTAACGGGCTAATGCCCGTGTTAGTAAGCTATATTCCAAAGGAACTAATGATGTTCATGTTGTTTGCATGAATATTACTGGAGTAGTTACTTGTGGCTGTTACAGCTATAACGGCTGGTTATTTGTACATTAATATTTATCTCTAAACGTTTGATTTGTGTATACTGATATTTTACAATCCTTGCGTATTTTTAAGAAGTAAATGAACTCTGAGACTTAGCAAACTTTCTGGTACAGAAGAATCAATTTTCAATAGTTTATTTTAAAATGTATGCGTACACCATTTTTTTAAATTTTTTTCTGATCAAACCACAAGAACACAGGCTTTTTTTTCTTTTTTTTTTTTAATCAGAAAGTTTAGTATCGTTTATATAATTTACTGTAGCACCATGGTTGCTCGCCATTGTTTTTCTCTAATATCGGCTATAGCATTATCAGCTGTCATTTTAAAAGGTCTTGGCTGAAACCCAAAGATAGTATAGCTACAAAATGATTGCTTCACTTGTTTTCAAATCAGTATTTGCTGTAAAAAACTAGAGTTTGTATGAAGACCGCTATATGTAAAAGGTGTTGAATACAAAAAAAGTCCTGTGTTAGTATCTCCTACCTGGGAGGAATAAACAGTTCTGTCTGCAGTGACAGGCCTTTTCACTCAGCTCAGTATAGCTTATAAGCTTAAATTTTTGGCTGCACAGGAAATACATTTTTCTTTGGGCATCGTGGATTCTAGATCGATTTACAGGTGTGAATGGATAAAGCTGTTAGAGCAACCTAGTTTCTCTGTTTCTGGTTGTAAGTTTCAGGTAACTTACAGCTAAGTTAATGATGGAGCTCTTAAAATTGATGTGCTTTGATCTGTGTTACCTGAAAGGATTGTAAAACTTACATAAAATAACACGAGCCGTCTAAGATAAAAAAGCCAGGAAATTTGTGTGTGCTTCACCTCCATTTCTGTGGTCAAATTTCACGTGTATTTCCAGCCAGAGCAGAATACTTTTATCCAGAGAACCTTGCTGAAAATGACACAGAACAGAATTGCTTATGTAGAACTGTATCATAAGTGAAGATGATGGTGATGAAGAAAGCTTCTCCTTTCTTTCTTCAGGCTCTCAAAAAAAGGTGATAAAGTGAATGGGTAGAATTCTTTTAATTAAATTAGTGTACGTGGAGTCATAGTACAGTTTTAACTAACAACCTGTAAATAGCTTTTAGCAGATACTGTCAATCACTTCTGAAAACATGCTCCATTCATACAGGGAGCTGCTTCTACAGTTTATTCCATTTGCTGTGGAGAGAAGAGTTTAGAACAAAATTAAGAGTTACAAAGTGAATCTTAAATTGGTCTGAAGAAAACTGATATTTTAAGGTTAAAAAAAATAGAACTAATTAAGAGCTGCTCCTAGGAAAGCCAGCTTTTCACTGTATCGCTTCCTTTTAAGCCTTTTTGGTGTAAAGAAGTAATTTAGTTCCCACGTAATGGAAATTGGTGCATGGATGAAAGCTGGCGGGCTGAAACTCATCCAGATAAGACTAAAATGAAATTCAGTGGTGGTGGCTTTAGGTTTCTTTTTTTGCTTTGTGCCTTTTATTTTGAGTGCCAAATTAGTGTGCTAGGCCTGTCACTTATTTCAGGTTTTTCAAGCAAAGTCACTTACTACAGTTGCTAGTCTTCGTGTCTGAATTAGTTTTGGTTATATGTGTAGCTGTTTTCTGATAGAGCTGAGCTAGGCGGTGGTAATGCATTGAATCAGGGTTCAATTGAAAATGCACAGGGATTCTCTGCTTTATGATTTTTCACAAGTGGCTGAAATTTAAACTGATGGTTATTGGCATATTAAATCAGGCACAGTGTGTGTCCTCAGGAGATGTGCACGTGTGCAGAGTTGTCTGTTGTGCTTGAACTGGCCACACCCCTCTGGGAAAGGGGAAGATAATGGAAGCAGAAAATTACCCTTATACAGCTCTTATTCTTCCTTGGTTTGTTGTATCCCAAGTTTGGGAAATTTTCCGACATTATTTTAGAGCAGTATTTTTCTCAAAATGTTCTTAGTATTCTCATGAAGTGACGGGCGGATCAGAGGTGCAGATGACCTGAATATGAGGGGGAAGCACCTTTTAAAGTAAGCATTTCCAACTTCTGAGCCCTTGAAAAGAGACACAAAGGTGATAACTGAGATTTGTAGTGAATGTCAGAATAGCTTGCTTTTGAAATGGAAAGCTTTGTTTGTTTGAAATATTTGATGAGCATCAATTGAATGTTCATTTACCAAGTAATTATGGACCTGAAAGAATGCACCTGCTGAGTAGAAAGGAGCAATAAAAATATGCTGTGCCTTATGCTAGTTTTCTCTATGTTTTTCACCTGAAGACTAAATATTGTTTGGTATTGGATGTGCATGTAGTTTCAGGATGCTGATGTTGGCACTGATGAAGCAGAGATAGTCTTGATCTATTAGGCTTCTGGCTTAGTCTGCTTTCTTGTAAATACTGCAT
>NW_010108342.1:65580-71578 GCF_000699245.1 Pterocles gutturalis | reverse complement strand
GAAGCTACCCATTTCCAGTCCAGTTTCACACTGATACTTCAGATTTATATTTATATTTATATTTATATTTATATTTATATTGTGCAGTTGTTAAAACTTTTAGTAGTGTTCTCTACTGCCATTTGCACTCTAGACTAGTTTCAGTCCCTCTTTTGGTTGTGGAAATGCTGGTTTAAGGTGTAGGTTCAATTGTTCTACAGGTATGCCACTTTGCTTCTATTGTTTTATATGTTTTGGGGTGGTTTTTTTCTTTGCTACAGCAAAGACAGTGTGAAATATTGTTTGAATATGCCAAAGCAGTCATTTTATTACTAACATGAAAGAAGAAATTTTATGATGAAAGTAAATCTGTGTCATGCTAATATTTACTCGGATGGTATTTACAAACTGATGCCTTTTTTCTTCAACAAAATCGGAACTTATTAAATCAGTAATTAATTTGTTCCTGAATGTGAAAAAGATGACTTTTTGAAATAAACATAATAACTCTGTTCCTTTCTTTTATATGCAGGTTGATGACATTGGGTTTTCTTTGAATCATCCTAATCAGTATTTTACAGAGAGTCAAAGGCTGTTAAGTGGTGGCAGAGAACTGAAGAAGGAACAAAGTAATTCAGGAAACTTTCAACAAAAAAGTAATAGTCAGGAAAGCATGAATTCAAATGCTACTCTCACCTCTTCAAATACAACAGCTGATGCAGAACTGGATGGACTGGAGGCATACTTCACTGAAGACTAAGCAGCTGTGTTTTTTGGTTTTGTGGGGTTTGTTTTGTTTTGGTGGTTTTTTTCTTTCTTTTTGGTGTTTTTTTTCTTTCTTTCTTTCATTCTTTCCTTCCCTTCTTCTAGCTGAATTTGTCCTTAAACTAAGAAATATGGACTTCACTACTTGGAAGACACAGGTATTTAGTGGTTTGAATAGGCTGGAGAAAAGAAAGATAGATATTGAAGCTGTAATTGCATCCAGTACTTATTTCGCTGCTTTAGGATATGTTTTAAATGGCATGTTGAAGCATGGGAAATTAAAGTTCCTTCCCAATTATTAGGTAATTTTTGTCTGACTTACCTTTTTTGTTTTTCTTCAAAAGGCTTAAATATTTTTATCCCATTTTGTGGTCGTTTTTATATGTTTCTTCTTAATAAATAAATGGCAAAGCAGAAGTTTGTGGTATTTTCTTTTTAGCTGTATTTGGATGGTAATTAAGTAGGAGTTCTTATGATCAAAATTACCCTCTGGAGAAGTCTGTCTATCTCTTTTCTGCATGAGGAGCTGAGGAAAATCAGCTTCCTAATTTGTGTACCTTGAAACTAAATTTAGAGAACCAGTTTTGGTGCTTGAAATAGAAAATAAGCAGAGTTCAGACACCGGTACGTATGTAAGAAGGTAATCCGAAAAGCTGATGCTGCACTGGCAGACTCATCTTGAAGAAGCTAAAAACTTATTAGTGGATATTCCTTTTCAGTTTTAAAGTTTCCTCAATGTCTGAGTGTGGCTGTAGCCTCCTGTGTCCTCCTGAGTCTGACTGCAGGTTTGACTCACCTAAATTCCACCCATTCCCCCAAAGCTCAAGTCACCTAACACACGAGCACCATTCAGTTGCGCAGCGGCCACTGCGCGGTGGGTGGCAGCTCCAAGCAGCGCTGGTGTTTTATGTCACAGTGTTAGAGTATTCTCCGGGGGATTTGAAAGGCCTGAATTTTATTTTATCTGATATTTACGGAGTTTCAGGACATTTCCCCTTCTCTGGAGAGTGACCTAGCTACTGGTATAGCCCTTTAACCACATAAACACAGTATTGTCATGGCTCGCAGTTTGTATTAACTCTGCAAGGCCTTAGCAGGAAAACTCACTGAGCCTGATTTATCTGGGCTGATCTTGCCCTACCTTAGCTTTGTTTTAGACATAACTTTCCTGCTTACCTAGTACATAATAGATTTTACTGATGGTGGTTTTTAGAACTTGTATGAAGTCCACTACTTCATTCACATTAGCAGAGTAACCTGTCCTTGCTGCCATGCTTGTTGATCACTGCCTTTTATGTTTTATTTTCCCTCCTCCTATGTTTTTTACTCCAGCAGATGGTACAAAATGTTATCCTTCACTGGCTTGTGTGAATCAGATGCCAGTGGATCCCTCATTTTAGCAGATCCTTTTGGGAGTACAAACCTTTCTTTCCACTTTGATCTGTACTCTTATTAAGAGTTACCAGGAGTAACTCTTAATAGATTAACATTGCCAAAAGTACTGCCTCTCAACATTAAAACTTCTACCTTTCGTATCTGGTTCCCAAAAAGAAAAATAAAGACTTTCATCCCTTAGCTCACTTGTTTGCTAAGATTTGTTTTAATCGCTCAAATGCTGAAGGATCAAAGGCATTTGAATTAGACAAAGGTTATGATGAATGGGTGCAATTCAGTCCCCCAAGGAACCTGAAACGTTTATGTAGGTGAATTGTTTGGAAAAAAGGTATAAAAATGGTTGGAATAATGTCAAGTGAATTGTAGCTGGGAAATGTATAGGAATAGATACCTAAATTCTACTTTGTTAACAGGGGAAGTGCTGGTCAGCAGTAGGTTTAGGGTAGGTGAAAAGTAGATGACTTTTCAGTAGTAGGTGGAGACAGGAAGATTATATTGGTGTAGATCTGTCAAGGGAGAGCAGGACTTGGTGATTAGGCTGCAAACAGCAGGAAGGTGTTTCTTAAAACAGAAATGATAACCACAGCGAAAGCATCACAAGATGCTGTGTTTCTGGCTGAAATGGAAGTTCCCAGCCAGGTTGTCATATAAATGATGTTTTTTCATCATAATCATGAATCCTAATTAAGATGGTTCATGAACATAGGATAACAAAAAGGACATTAGAATATCAGAAGCAGGTGTGGCATAACCTTAATATTTATTTTTTAGAAATATTTATTTTTAGTTCTACTCAGGATCGAAGTTGTATCATGGGAGGTGTTACACAACCATAAAGGCTTTGCCATGTTTAACGGCAGTGCTTATAAAATGAATTTCAGTAAAAATCAAGTTAGACCAGAAGAAGTGTCTGCTCAACCTGAACTAGGCAAATTGATACATGAACTACTGGATGAAATGTAATGGTCTGTGTTGTACTGTTCAAAGCAGATGATTCAACTGGCCCTTTTGGCCATTAAAGTCTATGACACTGGGATTTATTTTTATGTTTGATAAGAATCTTAATCCTGCAAGCTGCGGGGTGTCATTGGTTCAGACAGCTCCTCTAGTGCTTCTGGGTAGAACATGGACGCAATCTAAGTAGACAGACCTAAGAGTTAGAAACATGTGATTCAAGTAGGCAGCATTCAAGTCTTTGGAGTGTCAGTGTTTTGGCTAACCACAGTTTTCAGAGAAATTATGAGCTGTTGAAGAATACCAGGAAACCTCCTGAATGACGTTAATTCTATGCTAGTGCATAATTAAAAATAAAGTTCTTAACATGCTGTGGGTAAAGAATAGTTATAATTGCTGCTGCTCTACGATTTTGAATGGAAAAAGGGAGAATCCTTGACGCTAGGACTCACAAAGGAGTTTAGAGGTTTATCTCTCTGTTAAATCAGGAGGCACTGCTGAAGGTAAGTTTTACCTACAACTGAATACATTTTTCTCTTTAGTTTATTATGTCCCAAGGTACGATTGTAAAACTGTACTTTTCAGGATCCAGTATTAATAGAAATATAATTTTTGTGAGTTGAGGGAACTTTTCACTTGGATTTAGATGTTCACCTAAGGTCTTGCTTCTCAGAATTTCATCACTCTTACAGCATATCAAGAATAACAATTACAAATATTTAAACATACAAATAGGAAAAGTAAATAATGTTATTTAAATATATGTTGTAGGGTGTGTAACAAGAGGTATAATGATTGGATATCTTGGTAGCACAGCTATAGTAATTCGTTAAGTGCAAGCTGTCATGGTTTAACACACTTGACTGGCAGCAAACACCACGCAGCTGCTCGCTCACTCTCCCTCCTCCCAGGGATGTGAGAGAATTAAAGGGGTAAAGGGAAAAGAGACTTGTGGGTTGAGATAAGAACAATTTAATAGCTAAACTACAATAAAAAAGAAAATAATTATTATAATAGTATACAAGTATACAAATGAGTGATACACAGTGCAACTGCTCACCGCCTGATGACCAAGGCTGAGCCCATTCCTGGCTAATGATCCTGCAGCCAGAAGAGTCCCAAAACCATAATCTCAGAAAAGAGAGAAGACTCCAAGAAAGACCTGACTGAGAGAGCGAGTGAGAGCTGACAGAGAGACTGAGAGCCAACCAAGGGAGCGGGACGACCCAGAGAGAGAGGGAGATGACCCCAGAGAGAGAGAGAGCGCTTCTGGATAGCCCCTCATCTATATACTGGGCATGACGTGCATGATATGGAATAGACCACAGTCCAATTTGGGTCTTGGTCCTAAACCTAAGGTTGAATCCTGGGCTGGTAACTGGGCTGTGCTCCCTCCCAGCTTCTCCTGCCCCTGCAGACACTGGCACAGCAGAGAAGCTGAAAAGTCCTTGACTGTCCTGGCAGCAGCTATAAACATCAGTGTGTGATCAGCCTTCTTCTCAGCACAAATCCAAAACACAGCCTCGCTCTGGCTACTATGAAGAAAGTTAGTCTTTGCAGTAATCCCAGACACCAGTGCTCTTGGTTCTCAGTTCAGATCCAGTTTCTCGAAGGCTAGTTAGCAGTTCATCTTAATTTTGAACATGCAGCAAACTCCAGATTCTTTTTTCCGTATTAGAATTTAATGCCATTTCAAAAATTTTACTTCCACTCCTCAGCTGTAGTGACTCAGTATTTCTGGTAATGTTAAAAAAAAAAATTTTTAAATAAGCATTTAATCACGTTAAAACGATATGCAGTTTAAAATGCATTTGTTAATTACAGTCTCTTATTAAAGTTTCTTAGAGTGAGTTGGAGCTTATTACCAGTGATGAAGTTTGTTCCCAATATTTTACTTTTTTCCCCTTCATGTTAGTAGACCTAAACCTGTCCAAGTCACTATTCTTCATCATTGAGAATGGCTGCAAGAACCATTTTCTCTAACAAAAATTACCTAAGGAGTGTTTCTGTAGCCTGCAAGAGCAATATCTTAAAACAGAAAAGACAGTAATACTCCTATATGTCGTGTAATTCGTTCAGTTGTCACCTTCTTAATCATCATAACTATAGAGAACATTTAATTACTAAGCCCTGATGTTGTCCATAAGCCTGGAAGAAATGTCTAAATGAGTGCCTCCCGAGCTTTAGTAGAGACCATTTTTAGCATACATTGTTAAACTGACATTGTGAAGAAGTGAATAGACCCTTTCTGCTTTACCGAGCAAGATTTATACTGCACTTGTATCAGGTGATGTCTCAACAGAGCTGTGATTCATAGTGGCAGACTGAAGTGTTTGTTCTTCTTGACTTTCTTCAGCTGAGGATTATGAACTCACTTGGGTCTGCCAGGCAGGTGGACTGTGCAGGGTACCTTGACCAGCTGCCTAGAAAACTCAAGAGATCTTAAATGAAGTTGAGTGCTCAATGTATAGCTACAGAAGGAGATAATCACATTGATAGGACTCATGTTTAATTTAATTGTGTGAACTAAAATTAAATGGTAGGAATATATGAGAAGTATCTTATTTCCTCTCTCCACCAGTGAGTTGAAGGTTGTTGGCATTGTCTTCAATTCCAGATGTCTAAATATTTTTATTAAAACCAAACGAACATCAGCACCACATGCTGTTCCTGGGTACTTTTGAAGGGTTTTAATTTTCGGCTGTCACTGAATGATTATTTTGGGAAGGAAACGTTGTCTCTTCTCTGTCCTCTAAATAAATAAATGCGTTTGGCATTTCTTTCCAGTGTACCATGGTGTTGACGTGTTCATGGTTCACTTTGGTGAGAGTCTTGCATGCAAAGGGTTGAATGATGCTTAACCTAAATCTCCTCTCTGGGGTGGTTTTTTGCTTGTGTGGACAAT
>NW_010108342.1:46069-65559 GCF_000699245.1 Pterocles gutturalis | reverse complement strand
GGAATTAGCTGTGTGGCTGAATTGTGCCTGCAGAGGGAAAATTATCAAAGCCATGGGTTGCTCTCTGTCTGTTTGTTCTGCCAGGTGGAAGGCTGAAGTCGGATAAATGCAGGGTTCTAAACTAGTCTCTGTGGGACGTTTGTAAGTGACTGGTAAAGTCTGAACTCCCCAGGGGCGAAGAAAGGAGCGTGGGGTTTGTGTTGGCAGCCTCCCCTGGGGTTGCTCCGCGTTCAGAGCAGTTGTTAGCACTGAAAGGGTGCAGCCTGGTCACTGGTGGTCACAGGATGGATTTGGAATAGGGAAGGGAGGGACAAAAGCATCAATGTGTTTATTTTCTGCATGGGTGAACTGGTTGTGGTTACTGAGCTAAGAGGGATGTGGGCTGCTGGCTGCATGCACCAGAAGTGCCACCAGATCCCTAGAGAAACAGGAGGTTCTGTGGGTGATATCTGGGGGACTTTGGTTATAAGTCATGGTTATTAGAAGTCAAATGTATTGAAAAAAACTTCCCTGTATAGATTTTCATCTCTGTGAATGCACAGAATCACACCATCAAAAGAATTGTGATGTTAAATCCGCTTGTTTAGTGTAAAAAAAAAAAAAAAAAAAAAAGTTAAAATACTAAAAACACCCTTGCCCATAAGCAGAACGGTATGAAGTGAATATTTCAGGGCAAGGGTGTTACAATTCACAGCTACTAATGGATGGGTGATCCAGCCCCAAGAGCTTGCTTCCTTTTGTAGGCAGCAGGCCTTTCCCCTTGCGTGTGCTCTCTCTGTCTGGTGGAAAACACTCCCTAGATGTGTTTTTCATGTCAGGTTTGCTCTTTGGAACAGGTTTGGCTAAATGGAAACATTGAGATGAACTTCATGTTGTCATTGTCTCATTTTGTGTGTTCTGTGTTCAGGGAATCGGGAAGAGGGAAATTACGCACCAGGAATGTGTGAAGACCTGTGTGCTTCCTTCGTCGGTCTGTGGGAAGCCAAAGGTTACTTAAATGATAACTACTCACCAGAGGTGCAGCATTTTGCTTAACAGACATTGCATGAAAGATAATTTTTTACCAAAGATGAACAAAATTTCCATTTCTGATCTCTGTCACCGTACTGCAGATTGCTATCCTGTGCCTTTGGAGCATCGACAGACTGCAGCATGAGAAAAACCAGATATCTTTCCCTGAAGGACAAAACTGTCTTGATTCATTGAATCCGCTGCTGCCTCTACAGCACCCTTTTCTCTGTGGAAGATGCATGCTGTGAGGAGCACACGGTGCAAAGTGCAGGGAGGTGCAGCACTTGGTATCTTACGTTTGCAAACAAATCAGACAGCAGCTTCCACTGCTCAGCTTAAAAACAGAGGAAAACATATACACTTTGAAATTATAAGGAAATGATTGGGATGTTATAACAATATTATTACGTTTTTTACTTTCCAGGGGAGCTACTGTGGCAGGGTCTCATTGTTCATGGTCGCTTTGCACAAGAATGTAGCAAGGCAGAATATGTTTTTTGTCCTCGGCAGTTTACAATTTAATTTAGGATATGTTGTGATGAGCAACTGTAACAAATATGAGGGGCAGATGATAAAAAAATGGAAAGGACGGTGACTGACAAGAAGGTGGTGACTGACAAGAAGGTGTTTTTACTTTGACGCATTGTTGTATAAATGGAAGGTTTGAGGCGGGTTGTTGAAATAGACATGTTAATTGTGTCCATAGTCTCAGCTGGCCACTTGCCTATCCAATATGAGCTGGCGGTTTACCATAGCTACTGTGGGAGAAATGGGTACTGAGGAAGGATTTGAAATCAATGAATACAAAGCAGGAAAACACATGAAATCAAATTACATGCTAAATAACCCTGAGCTGTAGTCTGTGCCTCTCTCACTGACTGAGTTCTCTTGCTGCCCACAAACTTCTAAGGATCTTTGACGATGCAGAAGCTCTTGTTTACGTAGGGACCCTCACTGTCTGGTTCCTTGTTTTGCTTTATTGATGTGACATTGCAGCGATAACAAAAGGCACAGGGATCCCAGCTGTTCCTTGAAAACAGCTGGATGCTTCTGGATTTTGGGCAGGTGTGCAGGCTGAGTTGCGGACTTTTTGCACCTTTCCAGCTGGTGATAACAACCTTAAGGACATTCATTTTAAGGTTTCACCAATGCACATAAATGATAATAAATCCAACAGCTTGGGGCTGTTGTGCACAGTGTTGTTTCAAAGACTTGATTTCAACTAGTGGTGTCCAAGCAGTGGCTAAAGTAGAGGAACTGTTGTCCCTGTTGCTGATCTGGTCACTCATGACGTTGAATGCAGAAGCCTGTGGGTGACAGCAGTTCAAAGCCACTGCCTGGGAAAGCTGCATGAACATTTCTACATCTGCAGGAACAGTGCAGATTCAATGATACCTGCTTGAAGAAAGGAGTTTAAGGTGGTTAGCTGAGAAGGAGGTACAGCCAGCAGCAAATATTGACTGCTGATGGAACACAAGGTAAAACCAGGTGAGGATTCTTTTTCCCCCCTACACGTCATTTCCATACATACTACTCCATGAGCTGCACTTGTGTTTCATGTATACCTACATGAGGGGGAGGCTTTGGTGTCTGACAAGACCTCCACTCATGATGTTGCTCTTCTTAGAGTCCAGAAAGTTCTACCTGCTAACTTGTCTGGGACTTCTGGAGGAAGAACAGCCCAGATTTTTGTTTTATTGTTATCCAAGTCGCCTTTACTCACCTTTGTAATCTTTTTTTCAGTTTATAAAAGAACTTTTTATTAGCCTTTATGTTTTGTTTTCCAAAGACATGCTTCTGTCATGGGAGCTTTTTGACACACAGCAGCCCTGCTCCCCTGTCCAATGTTAATCGCAGGTGCAGTCTGGGGATTGCTCCAAAAGAAATGCTTTAGTGTCAGGTTTCTCTCTGCAGAGGTTTCAGCTGTACCTGGTTCAAATGAAAAAAAAATCCACAGTAGCTGGCAATTCTATTTTGATATGAGTAAAAATGCATTGGCTTTGAGTGACACTGGCCTAACACACAAATTTGTAATTTCAGCTGTGCTAGCTCGTGGGTGTTAGTTCATAATTATTTATAAAGATTATTTTAACGTGTTGGAGTTTGGTGCACTAAATTGCATTTATGAGTGATGGCAAGGGCATCTAGAGGCTGGGCTTCTTTGCTTGTTTCAATCCAAAGAAAAATAAGAAAACATTATGCACACAAACTAGTCATGATTCCTTCTGTTTGGGAAGACCTTCTGTTTGAAAGGAGCTCTGTAATTCAGGTGAGAAATATTGCTGCTGCATGCAATCTCTCAATGTCAGCTCTAATTCTCGTAGCACAGAATGGCAATAACAAGCTTGATATATGCTTATTGTCTATTCGGTATATTATTTATTCAGAAGGGCAAATCTTAAATTTTCATTGTTATTGCTGCTGCTTTGAAATCCCTCAGCATTTTGAATTGAGATGAGTGCTTTCTACCTAATGAAGCTAAGTGAGTGAGTCCTATAGCTTTGTAGTCCATATCTCATCCCTAGCAGCTGGACCTGCCTAGATGCTGGGGAAAAGGAAGAGAAGAAATAGGCAGTGATCCTTCTCTGGGCAGTCCGTGAATTTTTAAAACAGTTTTTGAAGTAATTTTTGTTTTTCACCTTATGCTTGTGTAAAAATAGTTCCCATTATGTGATTATGTATTATGTGGAAAAACACTTCCTTTCTGTTATTTTAAGCTTAGTGCCTAATCATACCATTATGTTGTACAATGAGAGAGCAACTAACTGGTTTTTTTGCCTTCTCAATATTGCAAGTCGCAGCTGTACCCTTCCCCAGTTACTGCTTTCCTGAACTGAAGAGTCCTCTTGTGTCTAATATTTCTGCACAGGGATGTTATTCTGTGCCTCTGACGTTCCTTCTTCCTATGTCCTCTTTGCATGTGCTTTGTCTCCACCCCAAACTTCAAGCTGTGTTTTCAGTCCCGGTGAAAGAGACTTGCTCCAGAGCCTTGCTCAGTCACTGTTGCAGTGCAGCTGATGGGTCTCGCTGCACATCCAGAGGCACGAGTTCACTTCTCCCGTCGAACCTGCGCAAAGACTGCTGCCAGCTAGCTTGGCTGTAACTTGGTACCTGGTAATTTCGGCTGGGGGTAACCAAAGGTGCCTGGACATACTCTCTTGTGTGTTCTGGGCTCCAGAAACCGAGATGCCTCAAACACATCTGCCTGATAAGGATCTGCGCTTCAGACTGACCCGTGAGAATATAGATTGGGGAATATAGATCTGTGCATTATCTAGGCAATGCAGCGGAAGCAAGTGAATCTGTAACTAAGAGTTTGCAACAGCACATATTTTTTCTAATTTAATCTCTCATATTGTTCTAATATTTACCAATAAAGGAAACAAGTCTTGTAACTAGAATGTATATGTAGAAGGAGGTAGTAAATTAAACCAATAAATAGGAAGGATTTTTCATAATACTGTTTTTCATTAAAAAATCTAAGGCATTTTAAACTCTGTCATATTCCATGATTAATGTTGAGATTAATATAACAACTTCATTTATATGAAGTATAATCTAGGGCACTTCATGAAGCCCAGAGTGCTCTGTTTCAAACACTTCAAACATCTTCTGCCTCAAGCAAAAACTTCAGCTGTAGTAAGAAATCTATCACTAAAAAAAGGGTCTATTAAAAGAGATGCTTAGTAAAAAAAAAAAGAAAAAGAGTAGGGGTTGGATTCTGTCTTCACTCCTAGCTCCCAGAGAAAGGATAAATATCAGGCATCTGAGGTTCTCTACATCGTTACATCTTTTGTTTTCAGAAGATTGGTTGTAGGTGTGACAAACACGATTTATCGTCCCTTTGGACTGCATACAGATACCTGATTGATTGCAGTGCTGTGAAAGCCAAAGCAAGCCCCTTGTTTTATGACCCTTGTTTTATGCTATTCTATGAGAGGTCTTGAAGATGAGATGAAATGCCCCAAATATAAACTGTTTCTGTAATTACTGATCCAAAGAATTCAACCAACTCAACCAAAGAATAGGGTTGTGTATACTTTGTAAACATTTTCTCTTGTTCTGAGCATTGCAGATCTCACAGTCTCTAAGCACAGGTATTTAAGGTTCATAAATGTCATTATATTTGGACACTGTGTTCTTTATTCAACTCTTGTGATTTTACAGCCAGAGCGAAACTGTGGCTTCAGCATATTTCATACACTAACTATGTACTGCAGCAAATTATTTTTGATTTATGGCATAAAACCAGTATATTTCATATTTTAATTATTATTTTATAATCATAGGTAACTATTCACAATTCTGAATATGCAAATTATTACACAGCAAAAAAAAATGCAACAAAAATATCTTTTGCTTGGCAGGTTTGATTGATTAAGGAATAAGAGAACTCCTGTTCCTGTTAACTTCTCTGTTTAAATGCAGCCTAATAACTTATGACAAACAATTTCTGGATGCTTGAATATCCCAAATGGATATTTGGATATTTGATTAATTTTTGACATGATGGCTGAACTGTCTTCCCTCCTCCAGATATTTTCTTCCTAATATGTTAGGGTTAAAGAGACGTGTGGAGCTAAGCAAGAAGCATATTCTGACTCCTGTTCAGCTCTTCCTAGCCATAGAAGTTCTTATTTTACAGAGCTGTCAGTTGAATATGTTCAATGTATTTCATGAGTACTGAAAACATGTTCAAAACAGTACTCCAGACACTTTATTAATTTATTTCTGCCATTCCAGAATTGCTTTGAAGGAAAGCTTTTTTTTTTTTTTTTTTTAAATTTAATTTAATAGTACCTTCAGGAACAGAAGCTTGTTAGAGAAATTAGGGAAAGGAAACTTATGATCCTTGAGCAGGCTCCCAGTTGTTTGGCTTTTATGTTGGGTTTCTTCTTTAGAAGGCGATTGAAGTGTTGCTTTGTGTTTCTCCACAGGTAGTTCAGTAAGCAAATGCTTTTGTTCCTGACAAAAGTCTGGAGAAGAATAAAAATTCAGTTTCCTGTAGTTGCTTTTTGAGCTTTCACTTCCAAGGACACAGCATCAAAGAGCCTAAATAGATACCAAACAAGAAAGTCAAAAAGGCAAAATATTTTTTTGACCTTACTCCCTTAAATAATGCCTGAAGGCTAGACTGGAGGGAAGGCGTTTCCCTTGTCCAGGAACCCCAGCCTCTGCTTCCTCTGATGCGGAACGGCACCCGCGCTGGGGAGCTACCTTGTCTTTGACTGGGGCTGCTCTTGTATGCGGAGTCAGTCACTTGCTTTTTCTTTTTGGAGTAGCCATATATTCTTACAATCTCTCCTAATTTGGAAGAAGACAATTTTCTGTTTTCCAGAACATGTTTTATTTGCTCTTCACTGCTGATTAACATACAAAATACACTGTTCTCTGGCAGATGTTCTGTCTCTTGCCTCATCCCTTGAATTTTAGTTGGAGGGAGAGGTGCACATTTGGGAGCTATTCCATTGTCATTTCTTTTTCTTAAATGATAGGGTAGGAAGCTGTACTAATGAGGATTGCTCAGGAGGTCACACCACCAGTGGTAGCTGTCAGGTTGCACGGTGAGCCACAGCTGGTGGCTGAATACCGTCAGAAATAAATGCTTCGTTACAATGGACTGTGGGCAAAATGTACTGCTGCTGTGTTCTGACATACGTATTTCTCATTAATGCCCCACAAAATGGCATATCTTGGGCATAAGTATAGGTAAAAGTAGTCACTAAACATTATTTTTTGTTTTACTCAATATTTAAAAAATTAAAATACTCTAGGGCCTGGAAGGGGAAAAGAGTTTTATCTGCCTCTGGTTACGAAAGGATACAGAACAGTTTACAAAGAGAACAATGAAAATCTAGGGAGTCACACCTTCGGACTGCGTACACAGGTACAGTATTCAGCTTGCATGGTGAAGTGTGGTAAAAGGGGGCTGGGTGAGCAATCCGTCCAAGAAAAGAAGGTTCACGTCTCTCAGAGGTAGGTGCAATAGCATTTTGCCTTGGTGAACTGGGAGATGATGGGAAGACCATTAAGATACAATGAGAAAAATCTTGTCTTGCCTGCTTACCAGAAACTGCCAGAGTTTAATGCCAGATATGAACCTAAGGCCACTTAGGCTCATATATACTTCCACATTTCTTCCAGAATTTCAACCTGATTGCAAATCCCTCTCTGCATTTACAGCGAAGATTTGGCGGGGCAGAGCCTCTATCTGGATTTATCTGGTCATACCTCTAAAGTCGTGTGCTCTCCCCGGGAAGTTGTGGGGAAGGGTGCAAATAGACCATTTGCTGTCTAAAGCTCTGAAGGGCTGCAGCTGCAGTAACAGATTTTGCTGTTGACCGGCTTTTCCTGCCCCATTAATCTCTTCATCTCTCCGTGATGCTTTGAGAAAGTGCACAGCTCTTGATGGGCTTGATCATGGAGGCAGGGCTGCACAACTGTCCCCGTCGTGCTGGTGGCGGGCAGGGGTCAGTGTCTGGCACAAGCACTCATGTTCCTCTTTCATTTCCTCCCAAACTTGAATTACATGATATTTTCTGCATAACAGGAGCAAGTGAAAAATGAAAGCCTCTGATTACTGGAGCCCGAGGTGAGGCTGAAAAGCTCGTGTATGGAAAGCTGCTAATTTCACAATGCTTTTGCATATGCTTGTTTTTCATCTGAAGCAACAAATCTTAGGAAGAGCTTGAGATTATTACAAATAAGGGAGAGTTGCTTGCAGGGCTGTTCAAAGGGAGAGGAAAATGCCTTCTGATGAGGTGGGGGAATGGGAAGTGACTAATGGAGCTGTGAGCTCCTGTGTGCCAGCAGTGGGCAAAGAAGCCCTGATGTGAGAACACGCTAGAAGTGTTGGGGCAAGAGTGAATGACATGTATTCATTGTTCCTTAATAAATGTACCAGGGTCATGCTGGTTTAGCAGGCACAGCTCTGTTGCTGCTGTTAGCGCTGACTCACTGAACATCACCTTTCTTGCCACTCAAAGACCATGTTGCAGAGCTTTGGGGAGCATTTGCATTCAGTTTGAGATTACGTGGCCATGAATATCCCTGGTGATGTGTGACAAATTGTCTGCCTGCCTTGCCTGCAAGGTGGAGGGATCCATCCCTCCTTAACCCCAGCTCTGGCCACTTCATAGAATCATAGAATCACAGACTGGTTTGGGTTGGAAGGGACCTTAAAGATCATCTAGTTCCAAGGCAGGGACACCTCCCACTAGCCCAGGTTGCTCAAAGCCTCATCCAGCCTGGTCTTGAACACCTCCAGGGATGGGGCATCCACAGCTTCTCTGGGCAACCTGATCCAGTGCCTTACCACCCCCACAAGGAGAAAATGTCTTCCTAATATCTAATCTAAATCTACTGTCTTTCAGCTTGAGAGGGGATTGCCTGTGCTGTATTCTCCATGCTTGCCTGCAGTGAGAATGAGCAATGATAAAAGTTCTCTTTCTGTGTGCTTGATGTGTAAATGTCTGTTTTACTTGATGTGTTTTACTTGAGCAATAGCTTTGAATTATAATAGAAGCAAATATTCCAGGTGGCCTTCTCTAGCATCCTGATGCTAGAAGTTCTGGATGTTTGGGGCACTCCTAGTTGCTAATTCTGTAATGTTTTGGATTTCACGTTGGTCCGTGGATGCTAGTTTTCCATCTGCCATTTGATACTACCTTCAAATCTCCCGCGCTTCTGGCAGCTCACCTGGATCTGTTCCCACTCCCCTATCACACCACATCCTCTGCTTTGCCTCTGGGGGCCACGTACTGTCTGTGTGTAAGGGCTGCAACACGGCGTACCTAGAGTAGGAAACGAAGAGTGCCTTCTAACTGCATGGGTGGTGCAAGCTGCTCTTGCCTTGAGTTTACTCTTCTGCTTCAGTGTTCAGTTTAATAGTCAGTTCAGATGCACAAAAAATCTGTCATGAACAGCTCCATCCCACTTTTTCAGAGTCTGAAAGCCTCTATTTAAGTCATTGGCAGTGTTGTGGGTATCTAATTATTTTGAATGTTCTGTTTATCTGTGCTTGCGTTTCCTCCCAGAGCAGCTGGGAGGAAACTTGTCTGTGTCTGAAGCTTGGGGAAGAGGATCCCAGCTGGGTGCTTTTGACCAGCTCAGCTGTTCTGTTTATATCTGTTTCCAACACAAAAGCTCTGGAAATTGGTTAAATACCTCATGAATTTCTTTCCTACCCTAGTGAGATGATGCAGGGACATGCAGGTCAAAACAAGAGCTAGGCTTGGTGTGTGGATGCCAGGTTCTCATAAGACATTTCTTTATATGTGTGCAAGATTCAATTACTTAAACTAAGTTTAGTTTAACTATCTCAACTAACCTACCAGCTAGGTTTGGGGTGATTCGCAAGGCAGAAAGAAAGACTGGTTTTGTATGGACTAGAAAAATTTGTAGTGAAGAAGGGCCCCAGAAGAAAAAAGTGCAATAACCAAACTAGGACATGACCATCTCCCAGGAGGAAGGAAAAATAATAGATATTAACAGATTTGACTAAAATGGGCTGTAAGAGAGGGAAGGGGGAACTGGAGATGACCCTTGAGATATTGGGCCAAATGTAGTGGTGTGGATGTGACGTTTCTAGCAAAGAACTGGGGAGGAAGACAGAGGATGAATTAGGGTTTTGATTTTGTTTGCACTAAGCTTGGGATGTGAGGGAACCTTTCAGAGGGAGCTGCCAGCGAGACAGCACAACCTGCAAATGTGAAAGGAATTCAGCTTTTTAATGGCTGGAAAAATTCTGAGTCTTAATGAGATGGCAGGAAGGTTGTTATTTATAATATCTCTGGTGCACAGTTCAGAAGAAACTGGAACACAGCTATGAATTCCTGCCCTTAGAGGGAAGGAGGGGAAAAAAAAAAAAAAGCTAGAACCTCCCCCCCATCCCAAACCATGTAGCTTCTGAAAATGATGTCCTGGGGCCGTTTGGCAGAGTTTGTAACTTGTGATCCTGCATTTTGTCTGTTTTGTTAGGAAACATTGAGACTGGTTGTCAACCTGCAGACTGCATGATGTACCCAGACTCAGCTTTGGTCAGTGTTGCTTTCCCCTGCCCAGTGAGCACTCTGTACATTTCAGAGGTTGAGTTGGGTTTGCATTGCTCTTCAGTGGCTCCTGAGCACTGTAAATGTGGCATCAATTTGTCCTTTTTCCTTGAGTCCTGCTTGGAATCTGTTCTGCTCAGTGGGACAACAGGAGGTTTAAAATGGATTACAGTTGGGTAAAGTGCCAAGGCACCAATAATAAATGTAGGAAAGAACAAAACTTTCAGATATAACTCATGAAAAGGTGGTGTGGCGAGGAGGGAAGCGCAGCTGCATTTTTGGATGGAAATACTGACAGGTCTATCAGTCAAGATGAAATCTCACATTGTACAGCATTCGTAGTCCAGAAATTCCCCTAATTGCTTTGTGATATCCTTACAAATCGATTTGCAGATTACATTGGAATAGTTTTAATCTCTACCAAAATGTAATTTTTGCTAATAATGGACATTTTGAAACAGGAAATGAATAATGTACAATCCATTTGAAATTTGGAGTGTGGGTTCATGGAGTCAGAATGTCATCTGCCAAGCAGAAGTGAGGTCATTACCTGCACTCCTCTGATAAATGTCGCTGGGTGTTTAGTGACTGTGGGAGGGTAGGTCTTTGCGGTGAACTCATCCTTGTGGATTCAAATTGATTTTGAGGTATTTGCACCAGAGTTTGTCATATTCCAAGTTGAAATTCATTGCCCTGCAGCCTTTGGACAGGGTTTCCTCATCCCTGACAGGGTTTACTCACATCAGGATAATTGTTTTTTTTTCTGACAGAATAGAGAAAATGATGGGTTTGGGTTTTTTTAGTGCAGCTTTTTGGAGCAGGACGTGCTGTGCAGGGTCTGGAGGGATCAGCTGCTCTCTGACCTCCACCAAGACCTCTTCAGAGAAGTCCTATGGTAAGTAAACACAGTCAGTCATGATTTTAGAAGGCCCAAACATCCAGATCTCATTATACAGCATGTGTACTAAGCTATCAGCAGCTACTGAAATGTGTTACTTCATAAAACATATTTCAGAAGACCAAACATTTTTTTACAGTTTCCAGTAAAAACTTAGAAAACTATCTAAACCACTTAACCAGGCCCCAAAATGTTTCAACTGCAGTGAAATGGAGGTGTAAAAGCCTCAGATATTGCTTAAAGTGATGGGCTGTTGGTCTTTTCAATAACAGCAGCATCAAGAAGACTCAAAGTATAAATAATTAGTTGAATTTGCAGACACTTGGCTGAATTGCAAATTTAATATAATTTCATTGATTCTCCCCATAGCTAATACACATTTATACTTATTTGAGCAGAGGAGTGGGAGAGAGCAGAGCTGGGAAACCCTTACCTTAAAGTAAATCAGATATGGATTGATTTTACTTGACTTTCTCAAGGAATGCTGAACAGTTTAACAGGAAGTGTACCCCAGTGATTATGATGAGAAAATAATTGCACTATTAAAATAATCACAGCCTGGAATTTATATCTGAACGTTTGCCTTACATGTGCATATAAAATGTTCTGAACAATAGAAACCAACAGATAATTATAGATATTTAAGTGCTGTTGTAATTAAATAATTTCTTAAAAGTGAAATCAGACTTTACAATGTTTAAAAAGAGTATATATTCTCATAATAATTTGTGATAATTCTTATAATTTCTCACTATGCTGAGGCTTTTTTTCAATTTTCCAGTTGAATTGTTGATTCTAAGCTTACAAAACGCAAGGGTTGAAGTGCTTTGTGCAAACTGTGTATGCATGTGTTTATTGCAGGTGATTGGAAAGTAGGGAAATTCTCATCTGTTGAAGTGAAAAGTTTTGGGCACACGTTTCAAGGAGATGTCTGTTACAAAGGCTCCTCGGTTCTGACTTTTTGTGTGTGCAGCAAAAAGGCCGAGGGAGCCCTTGATGGCAGCGGTGATTACACTGGTTTTATGAGACTGCAGTTCAAGGCTTATGACTTTGGTGGTTACCACTCCCATTAGCCTGTTTAAAACTTCATTTAGAGAATTTAATTTTCTAGCAGTTTGTGGACCCCAGAAACTCCCCACCTAACCATATGTAGAGTATAGGAGCTTGCTTTTGTAATTCTCTTTCTTGGAAAACTTAAAATCACTCCATGTCCTCCAAAGGGGTGTAGAGGTTGCAAATTTGAAGCCAGTCATTTCATTTATACATGCAGGGGAATACTGATTGCACAGTATCGTGGCTGGGGAACTGCTGGGAAATCAGGCATCTCAAGGAATGGTGATTTAGCACTGGCTATCTGACACAATTATTTTACCACCGTGCTTTTCTCCTGTCCCTTTCCAAAGTCACGCACAGTTGTTTGAGCTCATCTTTACAACTGGCTAAACTCGGTGTTGAAATATGAATCATTTTGTTAACCAGAGTTTTTCTTTTCTAGCCAGCCTCATTATAACTATAAGATGCTGCATATGATGCATCTGGTATGTAAGAACAGGCAACTGCTCATGAACAGAGGTGTTTGATTTCACGGCATTGTAGCTGGGCGATTAACACTGCTTGTTTTCTGGATGACACCAGGGTCACAATTCTAGCCTAAGGGACATTATTACTTGCTGAGGTTTTTTTACTGAAAAGTATTGCAACTTGAGCCCAAAATGACAGATGAAATCGTTGTTTATATACAAAATTGGTCACGTTAGTGTCTGGAAATTAGCATAACAGATATGAAACTACTGCTTGAGTTTCAAGACAGCTTCCTTTTGCAGCCCCCTGTGAATCCCATCTGAGGTCGTTAAGTCATTAGCAGGCAGCAGGGAAGTTGTAATTTTGCTTTTCTTCAATTTAACCATTCCTCTGTGCAGCCCCTTTTCTACTCATGTTGCTACTTCTATTTGAGTTGATTAATAACACAATCTCTGAATAAACCTACTGGTTATATAAGAAAAGATGAGAATCTGAGTAAAGCTGTTAAATATATGTTTATAAAATGATCTCCCTGAAATTAATTATCACTACCCTGATGGATGCACTGATTCTACGCTTGCTTATCCCTTGACTTCCTTCTCTTGTTTGATAATAGAACTTCTCATAATCCATGTAAGCCTTGCAATATATTTCACTCACTTGCTGACATTTCACTCTGTTGTTGATATTCATCGCTAGGTATCCCAAAAATGCCTGTCAATTAATCACTCATCAGTCTGCAGAGTGTTATTAGAGCTAGTGAGTAAGCACCAGCTTTCAGTTGAGGCAGCATTTATCAATTCATGTGACTCTCACTGTGAAAAAAGAGAAATGGTACAACATCATCGCCAGCAGCCTTTGGGATGGTTAGAGTACAAGGCAAACTCTGGACCAAATACTACTGGAGCTTTTGGAGATATCTTTCAGCTTCAGTGGATGTTATCTCCTTCTGGCGTTATCTGTTGTGATCCACTGACTATTCTGTCTCATGATTAAAAAAGTCTGGAATCCAACGTGACCTTTAAATACTGTTTTGAAAATTATGATTTCCATGAATTTTAAGAACATGAGCTGGCTGAAGCAACTGAAGACATATTATAGGTTAACTTTTCTTCAGACTTGGGAAGAAATTAATAACTGAAAAGCCACTTTTTGGTAATCCTCCACCCACTTTTCTGTGCACAATTTCATACTTTCCATCTGTTCTATGCCTTGGAGTTTTTGTTTAATGGGAGCAGCCTATTTCTGCAAGAATGGAGCAGGCTTCTGAAAACCAGTGTCAGTGAGGACCATGGATAGAGTGTGAGCTGAAGGGCACAGCACAACACCTAGGGCATGGTCCTCCTTCTGCTGTTTCCTCCCACCAGACTTACCTGTGTCAAAGGAGAAACCAAGAAAGCATTTATCTCTCTTATAAGAAATATTGGTGCATTCTGCTTAACAGAGAGCAGCTTCCCAGATAGTGGGTTACTTTTCCAATTCCAGTCTCCACTCACACATTTGCTATCAAAGCCCCAAGCTCGTTGAGAAATGACTGGGTATAACTGAACAAGGGTTTCCATATGTAGTAAATTTGTTTTCGTTAGACATCTGAACATTGGCGTTCTCTGTCCATGCTCATGAGCAGTGTTGTAACTAGTGGTAATATATTGGCTTCCCCAAAATACATTCCCGACTGGCTCCATCCAAGGAGTCTTATGGCTCTGTGCAACATGTAGTCAATGAAAAAAGCACTGTGCTGTGTTTGTCCAAATGTAAGGCAGAAGCTAAGGGATACTGAGGGTTATCTAGGCCCTCAGATTTATGAACCCAGGGGAGACTGCAAAGCTTTTGCTAGCACCAGTAGCTTGTGGTGTCTAAAAAGGTGGAGTGACATATGTGTGAATACTCTGCAGATGTTTCCTCATCACTCTTCAGCGTAGGCAGGGCCCCTGTACATGCTGCTGACATAACAAGCAGGAGAAAGATCTCCAGTTTCTCATTAATTACTGTTTCAGCAAAGCTCCCTGGGAAATTCAAGCTCTGCCTGGCCGATTAGGATGACTGAGGCAATGTAACCCCAGAGCTAGGTCAGAGCTGCTCAGCACCAGAAGCTGACCTGAGCATTGTTGTTCTGGGGAGGAACAGCCAGATCCTGACTCCAGTGAAGGTGCCAGTGGCATGGGAGGTGAGGTCGAGGCTTGTAAGAGCTTCATTCTTATGCTGCTGTTCGGGGGACAGGAACAGGCAGGTTTTAGGACAGTCCCCTTCACACGGGCATGAACAC
Source organism: Pterocles gutturalis (assembly GCF_000699245.1). Lineage (NCBI taxonomy): Eukaryota > Metazoa > Chordata > Aves > Pterocliformes > Pteroclidae > Pterocles > Pterocles gutturalis. The sequence continues at coordinate 50,813 of NW_010108342.1, read as the reverse complement.
AGGCAGGTGATGAAATGGTCAGCCTGCCTGCACTCAGGGCTGGCTCTGTTTTCAATGAAATATTATTTTAAATATATATGTTTCTAACCTAAATGTGAGTTGCTATAATTTTCCTCCATGTCTGATAGTCCAGAGCAGAATGTTTATGTCAGAGGTAAGTTAAAGAGGCTGCCAGTTCATCCCATTCAGACTTATTTGGCTACTCCACAATATCCCTTGAAGGTCTTTAAGTGATATAATCTTTCGTGGGGCCTTCTTCAGCCCTTGTTTTTTACAACACAGATCATTTACTCTCTGTGGTATTTGATGAGTAAAGATACTTGATGAGTACTCGAGCACAGGTTGCTGTAGAGATGGAAGTTCAGTGGAGAAATCAGAGACAAGCAAATGCCAGCATGGAGTTGTCAGAGTGAGGAAAACTAGATGTATAATTAGCAGAGATGTAATTCAGATCCCCGCAAAATCTTCAGTGCTAAAGTGTCAGATTTATATGTGCATAATAACTTTTTATCTGCTTATCGCTCTGATTTTAGGTAGACCAGAAGTGTAGAGTGAAGGGAGGTGGCAGCAAGCAGTGGACTATCAGCCGTCAGGAGCTGCTGGGGGCTGCACATACCCCAGAAGCAGTGGAAGGCCATGGCCATGGCTGGAACTGGGACCTGTGAGTCAGGATGTGTACATACAGGCATACGTTATCTATATGTACATGCACACATGCATACAGTTTGCATCGGGGGTGATTTATGGTGGAAGCAGTGCTGCTGCAGCAGCTGTGCTGGCATTGTGTGGCTGCTGAGCCCTGCAGTAAAGATACAGATAGAGAAGCTGCTTTTGTTACGCAATTTCCTCAAACAGCCCAACTAAGCTGGTAAAAGCATATCTGTACCCACTCTAGGGATTCTGCTGGCAGGCTAAACTGTCTTTGAGTTACTATTTGTATTTATTTCTTTATTTAATGTTCATAACCAACTTAGCTGTCCCAGCGAAGCTTTACAGGGTAGCCTTAACCTTGATGAAGTGACCACTGCACATATGTACACCGTGCACAGTGCCATATTTTAGGCAGAGCTCACTCCATTTTTAATGGGATGTTAATTGTAACATAGTACTTCAATCTGTCAGTCAATAAAAATGCTATTTCCTCTGCAGGCTATATGTGTGCTCACCTGTTAGGACAATATTGACACGATGCCAGCTGCATTGTGTTTGTGAACACTGCCAGATCGGGACTGCGTGCTCCATTCTGTAGGATCATGTCTGTTGAGGGACGTGGGCATCACTCAGTTAACCAGCTCCCTTTGCTTTCCCTGGATCTCTCCTTGACGTTTGCTCCTGGGGAGGCAGACCCTCCAGGCAGCTTTATTTGCGCCTCAGGAAAAAGACACTCTTTAATACTCTTATGCTGTATTTATCGTCATCTTGCCTGCCTTGAGAAGGAAGCTGTGACGTGATGGATTGAGGATGGTTTGACCAATCTTGCTGTGGCTTCTGTAAGTGGCATTCTCCATCTTTGAACAGAGAGACATGGTGTAATTTCTCGTGGCTGTGCCGCACAGTGGAGCGCTGATCTCTCGCTCTTTACTCTCTCTGCTAACAACCGTTGCCTTTTAGAGGAGATTTTGCCTGATCAAGTTGTGAAGTTGCTGTACTATGGTGTTTGGCAGTGGTTCAGAAGAGACCCTGCTCCTCACCCCTCCCACCCCTGGTTCTCTGGGGTAAAAGTACTGCAGCATCAGCCTGGGGCCTCATATAGCATAAAACCTCCCAAATAATTTGGTTGCAAATTAGAGGTACACATCCAGGGAAGAGGATACTAATGAATTCACATTAATAGAGAGCTTTGTCATTTAAACTGAGCTACCCTTTATTTATCTTAATATGAGTTTGAATTGTTTCCAGTGTATTATCGCTAAAGGGACATATTGTTAGATAAGAATATTAACATGCTCCCTGGAGAACAGAGTTCAGTATTGTTTCCTTATTTGCTATCCCACTTCACTTCTCACTGTGAATTTATCATGTGTCCATCTGCCTTGTGTTCCTGTCAGACAAAGCTCCAAATAAATGACTCCAGATAGACATAATTTTCCTCCAGTTTGTCTGTGGTGATGTTTCCTCAGTGCCTGTGGCAAGGAGGACTTTCTCAGCCCCTTGCCAGGACTCGCTGTGGGGTCGGGGCAGCTGGCAGTTGCCGGGGCCGGCTCTGGCCGGGATCCTGCTCTGGGGGTGGTGCAGCGCAGAGGCTGGGGTGCAGGGGTGCAGGGCTGTGCACCTCCCGGCATGAAGGGCTGTGCAGAGACTGATGGTGGTTATGGGCCTGGTGACTCAGACTGCAGTAATTTGGCTAATCCCCTGCCGAGTGCCTGGCACTAGGAAGTAACTTTTTCTCCTTAATCAGATGAATGAACACAAAATGTGACTGTTCCCTACTGGCTATGTTGTATTAACTGCTGGAAAAAACCCAGAGATTAAATAACAGCTCCAGAAATCAATCTCACTAGCTATTTATTGGGTTTTTTCTCCGCTCCTAATATGCAGGGAAGATATAAAAGCCTAAAACTGTAGTAAAAAAAGTCAGATGATGAATACTTTGCTTTCAGACATTGACTTTCATTACTTTTTTTAAAAGAAAGTGGAAATTTCTGTATATAATACAGAGAATTGTGCATTAGAAAATGACAATAAAGTAACTTTGGCAGCAGAGAAATAACTGGTGTGCGTTTTATTTGTTCTCTACTATTCTTGGTTAGGGAATGAATCTTCTCTTTGCACCATGAGGCTCTGCCACAGGTTTTAACAAAAGTAATTTGGGATCAGCTGAGATACATTGATGTGTGCTCTCCCGATCAAGAGAGAACTGCAGAGGAAATCCTGATCTTTCACAGCTATCAGCTTTAGAAAACTTGCCTTTCAAGATCTTTGATAAAATAGTTAAGCCTACAGAATTAGCTAAAGAAGATTATGGATTTTGGGTTAGAATTGCCTCTAAGATTGGTCTGACCTGCACCAGAACTGGGCAAAGCCCTTTCTTCCCCAAAGTGGGCTGCATAGCCAGGCCTTTGAGACTCTTCATGCCTCAGTGTGCCAGGTGGATCAGGTCTGATGGAGAAAATAAAAGCCAAGCTTTCTCCTATCATTTTTGAAAGGTCACTGTGCTCCCCCTGCAATGCTAAACGTGTTGCCAGATGTGACTGGTGACTGATAATCAGGAGTTGTTTTTACTTCCCAGCCCCTCAAAAAAAAAAAAAAAAAAAAAAAATCAGCGGCTCCCTAGGCTTATCTAAAGACAAGCAGAAAAATGTCAGTCTTATTGTGCAGAGTGTGATGTTGGAGAGATGCACTGCTTGGTTGATTTGTCCTACTGTGTACAGTTGGGCTTGTGGCTACGTGCAGATGCTGGGTTCATCCAGGCGAATATCCATTAGGTTCATCTGTTTCATGTTGACATGAACTCAGTGCTCTTAACAGGGGCTTGCTGTGCTGAGACTGTCACCTTGAGTAATGGCTGCTCATGTGATAACTCAATGTTTAACTACTGGATAGTGAACGACTTACTGAGGCTTTTTGTAGATCCATTGTACAGCACAAATTCGAGTTTTTACAAATGGACACCAGGGCCTGTTACAATAAATCATAGTATTTGTTGCTCCCTGTACTTCCAGCATATTTAATTTACACCCATAAACAGACAAACTCATTGCGATTACAGACTTATTTTTGCTGTTGAAGGTGGCAGTAGTGAAATGCACCTCTAATGATCTTGCTTTCAAAACTCTCCAAAATTCCTCCCAGCTGTCGCAGGAGAAGCCAGTTGGCCAGCACGCTGCAAGGCGCAAGCCCAGCCCTGCTGTCCTCAGCGACAGCAAACCCGGAGCCTTGGAAGGGCTGCCAAATTATAATCACAGTTAAGGAGTGAATCTCGCCTTGCGTGGGTATGTCCTTTGCACTATGTAAAGCAACAGGTTGTGCTGCTGATTTTGGGGCTTCCTCCCCAGGTGCTGGCCTTTGGGACCCAAGAAGCAGTGAGAAGAGACTTGCAATGAAGGGAGGTGGGAACAGAGCAGGTTCATGGTCACGGAGGGATGGAGCGGGTTTAGGAGTGACAAGCCTGAGACCCTGAGGAATTCTGTGTCTCTGGTCCTAATTTCTGAGGAAGGGTTATTGCTCTGGTGCAGCCAGGGGTGCTAAATGAACATTTTGTTGCTTTTTCTTTTTGGAATGTAATATGGTACCTTTTTCTGGTTTTACTAGTGTGGGTTGGATATATTTGTTCAATAGCAGTGAGGTTAAATGGGTTTGCTTTCTCCCTTCAGCGAAGGCCTTTTTATGGTGTTCCCTAGTCTGCTCTGCAGGGAGTTTGCACAGGACGCTGTACAAGGCATTCATTTAGCACAGTCTTCTTGTGGTTGTGGCTGGCAAATCCAGCTTGCGGGGAGAGGGATAAAATATTTTTGGTGTCTCTATTACACTGGTGATGGTGGGGTCCCCAAAAATGAGTAAGAAACCTAGGTGCTGACTGCCTTGTTGTTGTGGTTTTGTGGGGGGGGTTTGTTTGGCATCAGGGGAGGGTACTGCGATGGCTCCCGTAAGTAACTGCTGGAAGTTTCCCCAGCTCCAAGCCTGACCTGCCTCTGGCCAGGGCTGAGCCCATCCGTGCCTCTGTGAATGACACATTGAAGAGGGGGCAGACCGCATGCAGGGGCTGCACGGCCCGGGGGCAGGGCCCAGCCCGGCCGCTCTGTCT